>NW_007726222.1:422645-423297 GCF_000696425.1 Galeopterus variegatus | reverse complement strand
TGGCAAGATGGCTCGAGTTCCCTTCTACTGGCTGACATTTGGCAGGACAGAATCACATTTAATCCTGGAGTGGCAGGGCTCTGTACCAGATCAAATTAGGTTTGATAGAGAAAAGTGCACGTGAAAAAGTGAGTGGCAAGGCGGGTGATGATAGATGTCAGATGAGCCTGGCAGGCCAGAAGCCAGGCAGGCTCCCTGGAGGAGATGGGGCTGAGCCAGGCCCAGGGGACAGGCTGGCTCTAACCTGTTGTTATCAAAGGCAGGGGTGGCTGTTCAGAGGCCTCACTCAGCTTGACCAAGTGAGGCTCGTTTCAGCCACGGGTTCACATTAGCATTGTCAAAGTGGTGGCCTGAGCCCCTCGTCTGGGGACTTTCTGGCAGTAGGGCTGGAGCTGCCCTTCCTCTGCTCATCTTGCTGCCGCACCCTGGCCACAGCTGGATAAGTGGCAGCTACTGACCCTCTCCTGGCTATGAGGAAGAACGAACGGCTCCAGGCAGGTGCTGGGGACGCAGGTCCTCCTGAGGGTCTGTGGCCTCAGCTCCAGTTGGGCCCTCTCAACCTCTAAGTTCACATTGGAGAAACCTTGATGTGTTTGGGTTGGGAGAAGAGTGAGGAGGTGGAAGAAAAGGTCCCATAACTTGTCCAGCCTGA
>NW_007726222.1:415979-422056 GCF_000696425.1 Galeopterus variegatus | reverse complement strand
GTTTGGGTTGGGAGAAGAGTGAGGAGGTGGAAGAAAAGGTCCCATAACTTGTCCAGCCTGAGTGCAAGGGCTGGGGTGTGGGAGCTGCACTGGATGTGATCCTAGTTCAGCCTCCCCCCTAGCACAAGGCCAAGGCCAGACCCTTTCAGCAGCAAACTTGAAATTTCTCTGAACAACGAAAGCCGTCTTCAATGGCCCGTTCTGCAGATGGGGGAATCAAGGCACAAAGAACATCACTGCTTTAATTATGAGTTTCTCAAGAAGAGTTTGGAGAGATACCAGAGGTCCTATGCCATTTTGTGGACTCTGAGGATAAAATCTTGTCCAACTGGTGCTCATCACACGTGTTGTCTTAGTCCATTTGTGCTGCTATAACAAAGTACCCGAGACTGGATAATTTACAGACAACAGAAATTATTTCTCACAGTTCTGGAGGCTGGAAAGTCCGAGATCAAGGCGCTGGCGGGTTCGGTGTCTGGTGAGGGCCTGGTCTCTGCTTCCCAGATGCCAGCTTGCTGCTGCATCCTCACATCGTGGAAGGCGGAAGGGCAAAAGGGGCAGCCAGTCCCCACGAGCCCTTTCACAAGGGCACCTAATCCCATTCACAAGAGTGGCACCCTCATTACTTAGTCACCTCCTAAAGGCCCCATCGCTCAAGACTGTTGCATTGGGGATTGAGTTTCAGCATGGATTTTGAGAGACACAAACATTCAAATGATAGTTCATGCATGCCTTCATCAAACCTGCACTTACAAACTTGCCTTGCAGGACCTGAGCAGGGAGCTGGGTATACAGAGCTCATGGGGCTACGGACCGGCTGGGGAGTCCGAAATAAATGGTGACACTTGAGAGGGGTCTATGATTAAGAGAAGGAATTGCAGGGAGAGCTGTGGGAGCCAGAAAGAGGGGCGCCTCACCCGGCCTGGGAGTGTCCAGGACAGCATCCTGGAGGAGGCTGAAGCTAAGAGAAGTTTTAGGGGATGAATTAACTCCATCACAGAGTGAGAAGGGTGCTTATTGGTTTCAAAGGCATATCTCTAAGACATGTTCAAAGAATTCTCTTTTGTATAACACTGAGGGAAGTTCATGGTATTCCCAGATAACACTTTGAGGAAACAAGGAGAATACCTAGTCTAAGAATAAAAAGTGCACCTCCTCACCTCCCTGGGAGCAGGGGCTGTACCTCAGGTATCTTGGCCAAGTGACTGTGTGGGTGTCGGGAGCATTCAGGGGACGAATCCACACTGTGAAGTTGCATCTCCTCGGGAAGCCAGGTGGGCAGGGCAGGGCAGGGCCGGGCCACTGGGAACACTGGGCTCTGCAGTTACTTTGATGGGCCCCATCAAAGAGCCTGGATTTTACTGAGACCTGAATGACTCCTCACAGGGGCCAGCCTCTGGCCCCAGGGCCCATCAGAGGGGCCAGGGGGGCACGTGGATGGGGCCCTGGGGTTGAAGGGGCCTTCCTGAAACCATCAGTCCCACTGCCCCTGCCCCACCCTGGCTCCTTCCCGAGCCCAGGGCACATGCTGCCATGGAATGTGGGGGGCTGTCAGCACTTCTGGCTCCACCAGAGTGCAAGTTCCCGGGGCCAGGGCCAGGTTGCTCAGGAGGAAATAGAGAAAAGAAGCTGAGTCTGTGTGGGCTGGTGTCGGGTAGGAGGAGTGGCACTCCAGAGAGGAAAATGTGCCCCAGAATGCAGGAGCTGGAAAAGTCCTCAGAACCCCAGGATGGGGGCACTGACCTCTCACAGGGTCGGGAAGGTGGAGTGGCCTCAGTTCACTCTCAGGAATGGGTGGCCCATCTCCCCACACCAGCGGCTGGGCAGGTGGTCTTTGTCATTCCACTGATGTGGAAAGAGTCCCAAACAGGCCAAGTCACAGCCAGGGGAGCAGGGCTGGGTTTGGGGGTGGGTCTGTGTGGCTCTGGGGCCCAGTGCTTTCCTCTCCTCAGCCAGGGCAACTTACAATGTAGCACAGGCCCTGGGGCACACTGTACCTCCCTCCCTCCCAGTACGGGCTTCGTGACCTTCATTTTCTCGTCAGGACACACCTTGTGATTTCGGTCCTGGCAGGGCAAGCCCTAGAAGATTCATGTCCTCAGAAAGAATTTTCTTTAAAGCCTCTGATGCTGCGGGCCGGCCCATGGCCCACTCAGGAGAGTGTGGTGCTGATAACACCAAGGCCCTGGGTTCGGATCCCATATAGGGATGGCCGGTTGGCTCACTGGGTGGTGCTGACAACAACAAGCCAAGGGTTGAGATCCCCTTACCGGTCATCTTAAAAATAAATAAATAAAATAAAGCCTCCTCTGATGCTGCCTGACACCCTGTGAATAAGCACCCTGGAGGGGAGACTGAGGTAGGCCACTCCACTTTACTGTGAGACTTCACCCTCTCAGCTCCACCCTGGGCATGGAGGCAGCCGGGCCCCTCAGGGGCTTCTAGAAGCCACGTTCTCTCAGAATGAGGTGGACTGGAATGGGTGAGGGGTCTGTCCAGAGCATCCTGGCTCCCCTTGCCCTCCCCTCGACAAGCCCGTGCCAGAAGGAAGCCATCCCACCACCTAGACCAGAGGCTGCTGTGCTAACCTATGAATGGAAAGGTGGGGTGGGGGCCCTCTGTTTTCACAGAGGAAGTCAGGTCCCATCCAAGCCAGCTGAGCTGACCCACCTCCCATGGTGGTTGTGTGAATGGAAGGAGGTGGTATTTGTAAGGGATCAGAGCACCGCTGGGCACTTACCAGGTGCCACAGACATCTGGCTCGCTGTGGTTATTATTTGGTCTCTCTGGATCCAAGGANGTGCTGACAACAAGCAGCCAAGGGTTGAGATCCCCTTACCGGTCATCTTAAAAATAAATAAATAAAATAAAGCCTCCTTTGATGCTGCCTGACACCCTGTGAATAAGCACCCCGGAGGGGAGACTGAGGTAGGCCACTCCACTTTACTGTGAGACTTCGCCCTCCCAGCTCCACCCTGGGCATGGAGGCAGCCGGGCCCCTCATGGGCTTCTAGAAGCCACATTCTCTCAGAATGAGGTGGACTGGAATGGGTGAGGGGTCTGTCCAGAGCATCCTGGCTCCCCTTGCCCTCCCCTCGACAAGCCCGTGCCAGAAGGAAGCCATCCCACCACCTAGACCAGAGGCTGCTGTGCTAACCTATGAATGGAAAGGTGGGGTGGGGGCCCTCTGTTTTCACAGAGGAAGTCAGGTCCCATCCAAGCCAGCTGAGCTGACCCACCTCCCATGGTGGTTGTGTGAATGGAAGGAGGTGGTATTTGTAAGGGATCAGAGCACCGCTGGGCACTTACCAGGTGCCACAGACATCTGGCTCGCTGTGGTTATTATTTGGTCTCTCTGGATCCAAGGAAGATGCTTTGGGGCTGGTAAAATGGGCAGATGGTGTCCCTAGAGAAACATCACTCTTGGAATGTTGGTAGCAAGCTTGAAACCCTGGCTGGATGTTGTGTGAGAGCGGAGCACTGGACGGGGGTGTTTGGGGTCCAGGAGCCTCGGTTGCTGTGCACCTGGACTTGAAGTTAAAGCATCTATTCTGACAGGCTGCTCCAGACTCTCTCCTCAGGATTGAGTCAGGGGAGCTGGGAGCTTGGGGTCTCCAGAGCCCAGGGCCTTGGGATGAAAGGCTGGCTGGGTGAACAACCCCCCTCAGGCAGGGGAAGGCAGGGAGGTGGAGGCAGAGGTGACCTGGGCTCAGGAGCCAGGGGTCAAGCCTCATCTCCACTATGAACCCATTGGAACCTTGCAAGATTCCTTCCCTCTCTGAGCTTCCCCTTCCGGTTGAAGGCTGCTGAGCAAGATTTTCTCTAACCATCTGGTCAGTTCTGAAAGGCTGTGGCCCTCTTTTTTTTTTTAGTTGAAACATAGTTGATTGTATATATCTGTGGGGTATAGAAGTTGCATATCATTACCCGTGTGCAATATGTGATGCTCAAATCAGGATAATTAGTACATACAACATTGTACAATGTAATCGTTTTCCATGGCTCTTTTCCAGTTCCTCCCTTACCCTTCACCCCGTTTCCCACCTCCGGTAACCTCAACTCTGTTCTGTCCTTTTGAATGTCCAATGTATTATTGTGATTATTGTATCTGTTTTTTTCTTTATTTGTTTATTTTTTAGCTCCCACTTGTGAGTGAGGACATGCAGTATTTCTCTTTCTGTGCCTGGCTTATTTCACTTAACATGATTTTCTCTAAGTTCATCCATGTTGCTGTGAATGGCAGAATTCCACTCTTTTTTATGGCAGAGTAATATTCCATTGTGTAACTATACCACATTTTCCTTATCCAGCCATTCATCAGTGGACATTTAGGTTGGTCCAACTCTTGGCTATTGTAAATAGAGCTGTGAGAAACATGGAAGTGCAGGTATCCCTTTGACATGACGACTTCCATTCCTTTGGGTATTTACCCAGTGGTGGGATCGCTGGATTGTACGGCAGCTCTGTCTGTAGTTATTTGAGGAATTTCCACAGTGTTTTCCATAGTGGCTGCACTGACTGACAGTCCCACCAACAGTGTAGGAGGGTTCCCCTTTCTCCACATCCCTCCAGCACTTGTTACTCTGTCTTTTTGACAATAGCCAGTCTAGAGCCCCACAGTCTTGGGGGAGCATTTGGTGGACTGTTGAGGATGGAACCAGAACTCACTGCCCAGGCTACTCTCTCCAAGCTCTCTGCGTGGCACCACCTGCTTGCCCGGCCTCCTCACAACACCTCCGCAGCCGTGTGGAGGAGCCAGCAGCCGGTATGATTTCCCCGTGTCTCCATACCTCTTAGAAGAGGAGATGCCTGGGATGAGAGAGTGGCATTGCTATGGCAATATTTATTTAAAATCTCCAAAGGAAACCAAGGCACAAAATCAACTGCTCTTTTTTTGAGTGTGTGTCATAAAAGGTTAAATGAGCTTAATATATGAGACAGGTGCAGTTGCAGCCCTTCCTTGTGTGTGATCAGAGGAAGCAGTTATTTGTGGGGACAGCCTGGGCGGGCCAGCATCATTCTTCTCAGAGGGCCACGTACACCCCGCACCCTGCCCCGTGCCTGAAATCCCTTCACTCCTTGTTCTGCATGACAGACAGAGGTCTCAGAATGAGACTGACAGCTGGGAGGTGGCATACGTTGACTTAAATTCACACTAAAGTGTGAAGTGTGAGTGCACCTGAGTACAGGTGCTTTGAGGAGGAGGGTGGGAGTCCTAGTTTCCAGGGTTCTAGAAACCAGTCCCTCCTCTGACATGACCTGATGAAGACACAGGACTGCCTTGAATGGCACTCCTACAACTCCGGCCACTGCAGGGCCACCTGCAGACCACCCCATCCCCCACTGCCCTGGTGGGTGCATAAGGGCAAAACAGAGAAGGAGCTAACCTGTCAGAAAATCCACTTCAGAAGAGGGAGAAAGAAAATGTGGCTCTGTTCAGCTGCTTACAACCAAACTCATACCTGTGAGAGTTACAACAATCAGTTCTTTAAATGAAAAATATTCCAAAAAAGCACATCTCCCCTTCCATTTTCATATCCCTAAATTCTTATCAGAGTGATCAGTGCTGGTATTCTGGAGTGTGAGACATTTTTATTTTGGGGGAAACTAAAATGACAGTACCTGCCTCAGTTCAGTATGTACTTAGCTCCTACTGTTACCCGTGTTAGGCAGACCTGATCTCTGCCTGGCTCTAGTCTGGGACCCTCATCAGCCTCGGTGTGTGGCCTGCGGACCAGCAGCATCAGCTTCACCTGGGAGCTTGTTGGAAATGCAGGATCTCGGGCCCCATCCAGACCTACGCATCAGAACTGGCATTTTCATGGGCTCCCTGGAGGTTCTGACATGCTGGTCTACAGGCCCAGCCCCAGCCCAAGGGGTTGCCTTAGAGAAGCCCCCAAAACTGCAGTGAAGCCAATCCCCTCCCTTCCTCCTTACCGCTGTGCCTCTCTAATGGGGTCCCTGTCCTTGGGGCCATGGCACCAGGCTCCCGGGACCAGACCTTCAGACACACGCATGGTGTTCCTTCTTTGCCCATCAAGTCCAACCCCCCACTGAGCCCTTTAGCATCCACCTTC
>NW_007726222.1:413379-415106 GCF_000696425.1 Galeopterus variegatus | reverse complement strand
CAGTTCCTGGGTCTGGGAGAGCAATACTCTTGTCTCTGCTGAAAAATCTCCCAGAAAGTTTGACTGTTCAACTTGGAGCCCATCCGAGGGAGCTGCACAATGCCTGGACCCCTGGCCTCAAATGAGCAAAGCCCTGGTCATGCAGGGAGGGTCTGGGGTGGGGGCGCCTCTGGGCTGACATGTAGCCTGCACCACGAATCTTCCCAGCCTCCCGACATTCTCTCTCACTGCAGCCATGGAAAAACCTGGCTGCCCCTACAGGTACCGAAAGAAACACACCCAACATGGGGAGACCGGGTGGGGGAGCAGAATGGAGCTTGCAGAGACCGTTAGTGCTGCAGGGTCAGGGCCTCAGGGATGGGACCCCTATCCGCCATGGTGCATGCCTTCTAAAGAAGAAGTTGTCCTGTGGGACAGCAGGACTTGCCTTCCTGATATCGGGTTACTTACAGCTACAGCAACGGATACAGTATGGTATTGGCATAGAAGTGGACAAATTATGAAGTTCCAGAACAACTAAAACTAAGGAAGGCATTGTTTAGGTGCACATCTATATGTAAAAAGTCTATAAAGCAAAGGAATTGTAAAGACAAAATTCAGAGAGTGGTTACCTTGCTGCAGGGGTGTGGGTTGGCAGGGAGGGACAGGGAGGGGCACAGAGATCCTTGATTCAGTGTTCCAGTCCTTGGGTTGGGTGGTGGATTCACGGGCATGCATTAAATTACAAAGGAGTAAATACATCAATAAGCAAACAGAATGAAAGAGGGCCATGCACAGGACCAGTGATGACAGTGTATTACAACTAAGGATTATGTTTAATCCTGTTCTGTGTATCAGAAATTCAGCTAAAAACAGAGAGAGAGAGAGAGAGAGAGAGAGAGAGAGAGAGCGCACAAGTGAATGAGAGATGTTATGAGTTGGCGCCAATCTAACTCAAACAAGAGCTTGGCCAAGAGGTGAGTTACAGTTAAAGTCTAGCTAATGAGTAACAATGGAGTCACTCTTGCCTGCTCAGAACTTAGCAGTGCCCGGGGAAAGGCGGCGTCGGCAGGGAGGAGCCCAGGCCTGGAGTTAGAAGACCCGGGGTCATGTTCTGGCTTTTCAGGGCAGGCTGTTTGCTCTGTAAAATGGGAACATCACCCGCCTCACGGGGAACGCTGGGAGGACAGATGAGGGTCGGAGTCAAGGTACCTAGCACAGGCCGTGGCATATGTGGGCAATCAGTGGCAGCTACTATACATATTTCAGAGCAGTTAGTGTTCTTTGGGACAAAGTAAAAACAGAGGTAGCTGGTGTAGAGAGCTGGAGACTGGACAACAGGCAAGACCCTCTGTGTCAATAACCACAGATAACTGTGAACAGCGGTCTGAGCAGGCCAGAGCAGCCAACGGGTTGGGGAGCCGGGGCCCAAATCCAGCTATGTGTGACCCCAAGTTCCAGCCCTGCCTGACAGCCTGTTCTACTTTTTGGGATCCTCCTTCCAACCTTCTCATCAAAGCAGAAGTGTTGGGAAACCCATGAGTGTGGACATATTTTCAAAGTCCATCCGGGTGCCCTTCCTGGACACTTCAGCTGAAATTTTGGCCAGAGTAATAGTAATGATACGAGGAGCTGTAGTAAGGACTTACATAGCACTTCTTATGTCACCAAACATTCTAAGAACCTTATGTGTCTTCTGTATTTAACCCTCACGAGAACCCGCTGAGGCCGTTACTATTATGAATGTC
>NW_007726222.1:409086-412182 GCF_000696425.1 Galeopterus variegatus | reverse complement strand
GCCCTTTCCAAGTGTGAGCTCAGAAGCAGGCCCAGAGGAGAACGGTGAAAGCTTGTTTTTCTTAAGTTAAGCAAAACTGATGAGTAAACTAGATTCTTGGAGGAGTCTGCCCAGTTTTCTCACCCTACCCACCCTCCCGCTTTAGTCAAAAGGTCCAATCAGGCTCAAGAGGAACCCAGTATTTATGGGACAGCGCCAGAAGAAAATTGTGTCTACTAAGCAGTGGTAAATGGTGAGATCTGCAAATAAATATTTTCAGTTGTAAACAGCCATGATACAGAATAATACTGGCAAATTTGGAAACAACTACTCTCTTTCCACTTCTAGATTCCACTTCTAGGGCAAATGATTTCTTGTTTTAGATAATTTTTAAAAAAGTTAATGAACAGCGCATGAATGAAAACCATCTCAAATGTCATGGATACGTTTGTATTTTAACCAGAGACTGCAAACTCCAACCCCTACAGGGCCAGGCCGGTGACCGAGGTAAATGAGGAGCAGCAGGTGTGAGCCGTGGGCAGTGGGGTGGTGGGGACGGGGGGCCCAGAGAGCACACACAAGGGGACTCCACTCAGCTCCTGCCTCAGCTCCCAGCAGGAATGTGGGCCTGGTGCTACTCTTTCAACAAAGACAAGATGTCCAGATTTTCATGGGATATTTCTGTGATATTTTGATTTAGTATGGCCGAAGTATTTCTAGGCCCAGACACAGCCCCAAGCTGACAGTTTCACTTCTACTGCAAAGTGAAGCTCACCCACCAACTTTATTGGAAGTTAGTACCTGCCACCCCACCTGGGGGCAGCCCAGCCCTTAGGAAAGTGCCCAAAGGATGGATCCAACCACAGAAGCACAAACCCGACTACTGGATCCAGGAGTCTGATCACTGTTCTTCCAGGCCACAGACGGTTTTAGCTATATACCCATAACTGTGTGTAAAGACCACCCCCACCCCCTACTCCAGCATTAAAATTTCATTTTCTCTCTCTCTGCCTCTTCGTGGTCTCTCGGTGTGGATTCTGAGCATCCAGGTTGGGGAGCTCCCACTGGCCTAGTAGCCAAGCACACCCACGCCTTCAGGCCCAGTTTTCGCTGTGTGGGCACTAAGTCAGACACGATGTATCATTACCCATGTGGGCAGACCACCCGGGTGCTGGGGGGCACTGTAGGAACTGCCGTAGAGTAACAGTGACACCACCACCACCACCACTAGTACAGAGTTCTTTCTGTGCCAAGTACTGTGCCAGCTCTTGACCTGCAGTAACTCAGTCAGTCCTCACAGCACCCTAGGAGGTGGGTACCATTTCCACCCCACTTCACAGATGAGGAAACACAGGCACAGAGAGGTCACGTGACTGCCAACGTCACCAGGCAGTAAGTGGCACAGCCGTAGGGCCCCAGAGTCCATGTTCCTCACAAGACACTACTCAATGCCCAGAATATTAATATCCTTGGATAACAACAATGACAACCTGAGACCAGCAGCAGCAGCTGCCCTCGGCTATGCCCTGCCTCTGTGCACTGCGGGCCCAGCCACACGTGGTTTGGATGCATCATCTCACTGGGCCACACAGCGAGTCCAGATGCAGCCGTGCCATCCCACGTCAATCCCAGTGAGGAAAACGGAGCATCAAGGTTAAGCTACTTGCATGATATTGCAACACGATGTGCATTCGCTGTTTTTGTCAATTACCTGAAGATTCTCATGTTTCTTCAGGAACTGCCATGTGTCAGACTAGGTACTGGGGAGTCCAAACTGAGTCCAAGCCCTCAATCTGAGGAGCACACGGTTTCCAGGGGTCATGGCGCCATGCTCAGGGTGGCTGACTTCACCCCTCTGATATTTTCTGCATGAACACAATCGCCCTGTTAACTGAAGTCTGCTGACAATGTCCTTGTACTGAATTTATTTAGTATTATTTTGTAATTGAGATGAAGCTTACATACCATCAAACGGACCATTCTAAAGTATATACCTCAGTGGCACTGCATACTTTCAGCCACCGCCTCTGCCCAGTTCCAAACCATCTTCGTCACCCCCAAGGAAACCCTGCACCCTTTAAACAGTCACTTCCTGTTCCTCCTTCCTCCAGCCCCTGGAGGCCACTAACCTGCCTTCTGTTTCTATGAACTTACCAATTCTGAATATCCAGCTTTCTGTGACTTTATGTATCTGGCTTCCTCCACTAAGCACATTGTTTTCAAAGTTTATCCATGTTATTATAGTATGTGTCAGACTTCATTCCTCTTTATGGCTAAATAATATTCCATTGTATTGATACACCACATTTTGTTTATCCATCTGTCCATTGGTGGACATTTTGGGCTGTTTACACCTTTTGGCTGTTGTGCCTAGTGCTGCTGTGGATACTCATGTGCAAGTATTTGTTTGAATACCTGTTTTCATTTCTCTTGGGTGTATACCTAGGAGTGGAATTGCTAGGTCATATGATTCTATGTTTAACTTTTTGAGGAGCTACCACACTGTCTCCCTCAGCAGCTGCACTGTTTTACATCCCCACCAGAACTTTCTCCATAACCTTGAGAATGCCTGTTATTTTCCGTTTTGTTTTGCTTTTTACTATAGCCATCCCAGTGGGTGTGAAAGGGGACCTCATTGTGGTTCTAGTCCTTGCAGTGAATTTAAAGCACTGCTTCCTGACCTTTTTCTCATCATGAGATGCACAGAAAATGGGAGAGCAGCTGGGGTAAATTGCAGGGGGCTTTGTCCAGGCATCTGTCCAGCGCACGGTAAAAAAAAATTCACCTGCCCATTATACTAGCTACCTAAGGGGGCCTTGGAGGCCCCTCTCAGAAACCGTCTACTTGGGCCACTTGCTGAGAAGCCCTGGAAAAGGCTCCTTGAGGCCAGGAGTGGTCTGCCATTGGGCTCTGCTGTCTTAAGCCCTGTCTGGACACTCTTGGGACTGAGGGGAGCAGGGTCTGGCACAGTTGTAACTGATTCGGGGTCACTGATGGGATGGCCCAGTAAGCAGGCAGGGGGCAAATCCACGAATTTATCTGGACAAGATTCCCGGAGTGAGAGAGAGCAGGCACAGGTTTTGGCTCTGCCACAACTCGCTGTGAGAAAATGTCAGT
>NW_007726222.1:407698-408870 GCF_000696425.1 Galeopterus variegatus | reverse complement strand
AGTGAGAGAGAGCAGGCACAGGTTTTGGCTCTGCCACAACTCGCTGTGAGAAAATGTCAGTAACAGCCAGCATCTCCAGCGTGTTTACTGCACCAGGCACTGTTTCAAGAACTTTTCACAAATTAACTCTTTTCATCCTCACAACAACACTTAATATCTTCATTTACAGATGAGGAAAGTGAGTCACAGGGAGACCACAGCCTGTCTACGGGGGCCCTGGGGCTAGTGAGTGGTCAGTCAAGCTTCCAACCCTGGCAGCCTCGACCCGGGTCTGACCGCCACAGACCACACCTCTCTGGGCTGCAGTTCTCCTATGGGATGGGGAAGGTGTGTTTCTTTTCCAAAGCAGTGGAACCCTTTTGCCAAATGAAATTTTATGCAGAACTCGAGTCTATTTAGCAGAGAGAAGGGAAGGTGCTCAGAGTGGAGGGTGGGGTCTCAGGTTCCAATTGTAAGGTAGGGTTTTGAGGTCTTCGGAGGAACAGGGTTTGGAACCCCCTCACAAGTCCCATGATTCTGAGGAGTGCATGGTATGACAAAACCTCAGACTCCCGCCCAATGGGAAAAGCACATTCAATTTAATAGGCGTGAGAACAATACCCCATGCTTACAAAGCACTGTCTTTTCCAAGGACCTTCACAAACACCCCATTTGCTATCAGAGTGAATCATTCCAAAAACATACTCAAGGATTAATGAGGCCCTAAAGAACCTCTATTTACTAGGACAGAATACTCAGGAAATCAAGAGATCTGTTGATTTTGGTTCTGTGTAAGATGGAGTGTTCCCACTCTTTTCTCGCTTTGGCAGTTTCTCACAACCCATCCCTCTGTCCTTCCTCACTGGTCCAATCTAAGGACCAAGAATAACCACCAAGCACTCAGCACTCACTACGTGCTGGGCCCTCTGCTCAGAATTTTTGACACATCATCTCCCATAATTCTCATGACAACCCCATCGGGAGGTGCTACAGGCCCATTGTCCAAAAAAAGTTCCAGAGTTTAGTAATTAGGTTGCATATGCCACGCATTGCATAACATCCCTGGAGGTCTGGGGCAGCACCTGCAATCAAACACATTAATATTTCCCTAGCAAAACCTATGAATATTCATGCTGAGTGAATAAGGAATGACTATAAATAGCCTCACGCCAGTTCAGGTTGAGTCTGGCTGC
>NW_007726222.1:405639-406393 GCF_000696425.1 Galeopterus variegatus | reverse complement strand
GCTGAGTGAATAAGGAATGACTATAAATAGCCTCACGCCAGTTCAGGTTGAGTCTGGCTGCCAAATGAGTTTGCCCCATACTTATGAATAAAGTTTCGGTTTTCAGAATATAGTTCTGCACTAGACTCTTCATGTCATGGACAAATGAGGCTCTGAGAGGTTAAGTGACTTGCCTAACTAGGGTAACACAGCTGGTGAATACTGGAGATAGGATTCAAGCTAGAAGTCTGACTTTAGAGCCCATGTCTATAACCACTTTACTACATGGGGAAAAGATACAGGTTTCAGGGCGAAACAGCGCAGAGTTCAAATCCCTCCACTGCCACTTAGGAGCTGTGGGATTTGGGCAAATTGCTTCACTGTGGGACCCTCAGCTTCTATGGAGATCATCTGGGTTGTTCTCAAATATTCCAGCTCTTGCCCTCTGGGCACATGACTAGCTTACCCTTTCCTGCTTACTTGGATTTAGGTGTGACCATAAGACTTGCTTTGGCCAGTGAAATGTCAGTGGGGAGGTTGGTGTGTAGCACTTCTGGCTGGAAGCTTTAGCAGCCAGTATGCGCTTTGCCAACTTCTCTTTTCCATCAGTGACCATTAGAGGTGCCCCTTCCACCCTGGACCTGAAGTGAGAACACAAACCTGCAGAACACGGCCTCCTACTGATCAGTGATGGGCATGTAGGGCAAAAACAAATCTTTGTTGTTTAAAGTCAGTGAAATTTGGGAGTGTCTGTTACTGCAGCAAGACCTGGCCT
>NW_007726222.1:391291-405123 GCF_000696425.1 Galeopterus variegatus | reverse complement strand
TCTTTGTTGTTTAAAGTCAGTGAAATTTGGGAGTGTCTGTTACTGCAGCAAGACCTGGCCTATCCTAACTGATACTTCTCTATAAAACAAATTGTGTGAAGACTGAATGAGATGGTACATTTCCTATATTTTCCCAACACAGGGAGGCTGGGGAGGGGTGGTGGGAAGCTGGGAACAGAATCTCAATCCTGGGATAGACGGCCTCCTGCGGACTCCAGGTTCCTGATGGAAGTGACAGCTGTGGACCAAATATCCCCAAAGGCGGGGCTGCAAAGGGCCTGCTAGTGTCACTAGGAGTTCAGAAGGGCCAGGCGGCCTGCTGACAGCTGCTGAGCACGGAGGGGGCACCGTTTCCCCTTGCGAGGACAGATGGAGGGAGCGAGGCTGCGGGAGGAGATCCTCCGAGAGGAAAATGTGCAGTTGCCACAGGACTTGCATTAAGGCCCCATTTAGCAACACCGATTAAGGAGCTATAAATAGCACCTGGGCTCTCTCACAGGCCATAAAACACTCTTCCCTGCACTGCTCCCAGTCTGTGGCCTGCCCTGCTTAATTGGGGCTCAAAATAAAATACCTGGAGGGCCACTTTTTGATGGAAGCCCTTGTTGCCATAGTGACCAGTTGCTGAGATCAGGATGGGGCAGAGGCTTGACACAAGGCTGCTGAGGCACAGGTGGGGAGGAGCAGGAGCGGGGAAAGGGGGAAGAGAGGAAACACTGATAAAGATTCCATGGAAATCTAAAATCCCCCATCAACGGGCCAATGAACACATTAGCCTATTGCCTGTAATGGCTACAAAAAATGACAGCCTTACCCAGCACCTTTTCCAACAGACAGTCTGATGAATGAGGACCACTGGAAAGGAGTGGACCTGGCTGGCACTGGGTAGACACGAGAGGCAGAGACTTGAGTCTGGGTCCTGGGTCAGTCTCTGAACAGCTGGTGAGCTCAGCGCTGCTCCCCACCTTCTCTGGGCCTTTCCCATTGTAAATGAGGGGCTGAATGAGGTGGTCTCTAAGCTCCTGATGCACAGCTGGGGCTAGCACTGAACTCCCACTGCTGTCAAGAAGGCAGAAGTTCTCCCTGTGCTGAGTCACCACTAAGATACGAGAAGCGAGGGAAGCGAGGTGCACATGAGGGCGAGAGGAGCTGCTGTTTGTGTGCTTTTGGGAAATATCTTAGAAGAATACGTAAGAATCTGAGAGCGTCAGTTGCTTTTGGGGAGGGAGGCTGGGAGCAGAGGTGGACGGGAGATTTAACACTGTCATGTTTTAATTAAGCCTTATGAATGTATTTAAAATAAATAAAATCAAAATTAAAACAATACTGGACTCCAAAAGATGCAGGTTTTAATGAATGAATAAATGACCAGCTGGACCAGCGGGGAGCCTCCACAACCTGTTCTCTTCCCGACTACACTCTCCCTTGTGTGCACCTTGAACTTCTTACAATCTCTTGAACTCTGCTCTGCGTTTTAAAGCCTCTGTGCTTTTGAACATCCTGTACCCTCCCCTGAAAGGACTTTCTTGTTTTCTCCAAGGAGTAATGTCTTTAAATTTCAATTCCAATATCCCTCCTCTGTGTGTACTTCCCTGACGCCACAGCTGGCCCAAGCACCTGTTATCCTCTCTCTACTGCACGCCTACCATATCGTTAATGCTTATCTCACTGAATTATCTCTATTTGTGTGGCTGCTCCAGTGAACTAGGGACTTTTTGAGGCACAGCCTAGGGCCGATCCTAGGGTATATCCCAGATCCTAGCACAGAATGCTTCTCAGTATAATCCTCTGCCTCTCTAAGGAATCAAACTCACACAGAGCAAACAATTAAATCTCTGCTCTCATACCACCTCCCCCTTTGGCCTCATTTGAATGCTGGGAAAGTTAATTTTTAACATTAGCCTGAACAAAATGCAATTAGGAAGGGATGCCCTGCTGCAGGAAGCAATCTCAGTAGAGGCACTCAGCAAGGCACACTGTGAGGCCGACTGTGGAGAACTGATTTTGTGGATCATTCACGACAAAGGTGTCATCTGGGCCTTCACCTCTGCAGCCTCCCTGCCTGCTCCAGGAATCCCATGGTAATGAGGCACCCATGAGAGAGGCCTGCCGGGCAGAGGGTCCTGAACTTTGCAATTTAACTAGCTGTGTAACCTCAGCAAGACCCTGACCCTCACTGGTTCACATCCACAGAACAAGGGGCTTAGACCAGAATGCCTAAAGCACTGCCCACTTGGACACTCCATCTGGAATTTTAAATATTAGCCCAAGCAGAGCAGAGCAGTGAGAAGCCACTATGACAAGCAAACAGAAATCTCCAAGTGAACATCAGAGACCAGAGAAAGGGATGTGAGGATGTCCCACTAGATACAGGAGGATATTCACATGCAAGACACACTCCTGGGGGAAACCCAGAAAACTAAGGAAAAACCTCCCTCTTCCAGGTCTCAGAGTTGAAGACACTATTAAAATGTGTCTTCACCCAGATTGCCCATTGATGGAAGTGAGGGGAGGACACGATACAGGTTATCTCAACCCTCTTCTCTCTTCTCTACTGAAGAAACCTCTCCAATGAATGAAGTGAGCTACCGTGAGGACAGAAAGATAAATCATTTATAAACTTTCATTCTACTAGCCCTTGTGTTAGTTACTAATGAATTTCTGATGGTTTTGTCTCCAGCATCCCTTCCCTCTTCCTTTGGTAAAACATCTTCGGATTCCTTGGGGAGTGTATTTGTTCTGGAGATCTTGCCGCATCCCAACTCCAGAGGTGGAGCCTGTGATCCAGGCTGAGCCAATCAGCACATTGCAATCCAGTGGCCACAGTGACTGGTTCAGGGGTAGACATGTGACTTGACTGGGGCCAATCAGAATACATTCCAGGACTTCTGCAGAACAATGCAGGTATAAACATTCTGGCTCCTGCTGGATAAGGAGGGTAAAGGTGGCCCCAGGGGCTTCTTGAAGTCATTTTGGGACCTGAGAAAGAAGATTAACCCCAACCATTCTAGAGGCTAATAGAAGGGTCTCTAGAATGTGTGTGTAGGAAGGGCCCAGGGGTGGTGCTCTGTGGGATGAGAGATCTAGGGATCGGTGTGGAAACACTGTCTTTACTAAGATCCCATTATTTCATGTAGGTTGAGAGTATGGGGATCTAAAGCCCATAGGACACCCCTATAGCACCACTAGACATGAAGGTAAGAGCTGAGAAATGGAGAGGGAGAAACCAGATCCTGGCAATGTGTTTGAACCCAGGATACTGGGGAGACCGAAGCAAGATTTACCTCAGGATAAAAGTGATAAAAGCACATATATTCCTTTTACTTACTTAAGGCAGTTTGGATCAAGTCTTCTGCTCCTTACAAGAGAATACAACTAATAAACCACCCCAGCTATGTGAGGCCCATTCTAGCCCCTGAACTTGAGTTCTTGAACTATAATCAGAAGTAATTCCTGGTGCAGACACCCTAGTGTGTGGTGGAGGATCTCCAGTCCAGTGAAGAAAGCCCTTAAAAGGACTAGAGTCAGAGAGGGTCCCAGAGAGGGTGGGAACCCATGGTGGGCTGCACTGGGCTGCCTGAGGCCAGCCAGGCCGCACACGAGGAGGAGGCCTGAAGACTCTGGAAAGCCTTTCTTGCTCAACACCACTTCCCTTACTCGTGCCTCAAAACCCACCCGAGCACTTTTCCTTGAGTCAGTGCAACACGGGAGGGACAACAAAGTGTCATCCAAGTTAGAAGGGAGTCTCCAGGAATACCAGTCCACACAGGAGCTGCATAATCAAGGATCTGCCACCTACAGAGCTGAAGTGGCTGACCCAATGCCAACTGGCCAGAGTAGGGCAGAGCACAGACCAGAAGCCCGGGATTCTTGTTTCCTTCCTGGAGTCCCTTTCCTTGGCCCACAGCTGTTCAGTCTCCACTATTGATTTACATCCCCTGTTATGCAAAACCTCTGCCAGCAGGTGGCGACGTAGAGTCACCGCTTGGGGTGTGAAATTCCACGTGGTTGTCACTGATTTGCTTTTAGGAACATGTGTACCTCATTTCAAAGGTAATTCGCATACAAAGCTAGGATCAATTTGCTTAAAACTTAAAGACAAACAAAAAAGTTATAATGGGGGTTAAACACATTGTCTCTTGTTTACTAATTATTTGCCTCTTTCTAATCCTGCCGATGTGGGGAGTGAAGAGGCGTCAGGCTGTGAAATTAGACTGGACTGACTTTGAACCCCAACTCTGCCATGTAGTAGCTGGATGTCTCTGGCAAGTCACTTCTCTTTGAGCTCAAATTGTCCCTCCGTAACAGTGGGTTCCATACTACTTGGTTTAGGGCTGTTGTGAAGAATTTCATTGTTGCCTCCTCAGGGACTAGCATGTGGTAGGCGTTCAGTAAGTCTCAGTTGAATGGTTGAATGAGGTTGAGTGAAATGTGTGGCGTAATATAGCAAGTGCCCAACAAATG
Organism: Galeopterus variegatus; assembly: GCF_000696425.1. Lineage (NCBI taxonomy): Eukaryota > Metazoa > Chordata > Mammalia > Dermoptera > Cynocephalidae > Galeopterus > Galeopterus variegatus. Next base: position 400,659 of record NW_007726222.1, on the reverse strand, counting down.
ACGCTCATTACTAGAGGCAAAAGGGAAGCAGATCTACCAATGAAGTTACAGACCGTGGGCTGTACGAAAGGGAGCTTTGTAGGGGATGTGGGAACTCTCTGGCAGGCCAGAAGTCACAGTGTGATGGTGGCAGCCCACTGGCTTACTGTGTGAGGCTGACGCTTTTCAACTTCAGTGCACAGCATCCCCTTTCACTACTCATTTCGGCTCTGAAACCCTTCTAGAGTCCTCTCTGCCCTGCGGCAAAGTTCCACGGTAGAATTCTCACCCATGCTTTTCTGTGAGCCTCTCTGGCCTCACCTGTAAAAAAGAGGCTAAAACAGGCCCTGAAAGCCCGGTGTCAAAGATTCTCAAGGAACTCAGTCTCCTCACCTAACACCGTCCTTTGCCTCAGGGGTTCATGGCTTTCCAGGCTTAGGACCTCATTCTCTCCATCCCCCAGACCTGCGGCTGGCTTGGATGGTAACCACATCCCTTCCAGAGGTGGGGTCGTGGGTTCACCTCTCCCCCTCAGGCTGACAAGCCTTCCCAGGGGCACAGAATTTACTTAAAAGGAGCGTTGGTTCACTTCAAACCTCCTCAATTCTAATGGTGCAAATTATGTGATGCTTTATTTTTCCCAGCTTGAATGGGTAGAGCTAGCACCTCATAAAGTGACAGGGAAAATATTTGGCTGGTTTCGTAAACTGGGGCCACAAAGGCTTACTTGTGATGGGCCGGCCATGCAGCCTGCACTGGCTCCCAGGACGCCCGGGTGGGCCTGCCCAGGTCTGGGCAGTGAGGTCCGCAGAACCTACTGCCTGCCTGACACCAGCCACCTGTGTGCAGGCCATGAGGCCTGGCAGCCTCTCCGTCCTGCCAGGCCATCTCCTCCCACAGACTTCCAGAACCCGAGCAGCCAAAAACAACCCCAGCCATTGACCATGCAGAAGAAGGCCCTCAAAGAAGCTTCTGTGGGCTGGTCAGCAGCAGCCACCTGGGAAGTGTCTGTAGCGTGTCCCGGTCACAGTCTGGCCCCAGCAGGCTCCTTTCAAGGAATCCACCCACCAACTTCCCTCTTGCCAGACTCACGTACTTTCTTCCCCTTCCCCAGGAAATGAAGTGCTTTCTGGCCTCCCTGCCTTTCCCCCCCGCTGTTCACCCTGCCTGGAGTGCCTTTCCCTGTCCTCTCCATCTAGCCCGTTCCTCCCTGTCCCAGCCCTGCACAAGGTCCTCCTCTCAGCCCAGTCCCTCTGTAACTCTGCACCTGCAGGGACCGTTCCTTTCCACAAGCTGATGGCACTCCTTGCCTCTACCCCTCATTAGATCATTAATCACACCCTTCTTGGGGTTGCCTTAATTATTTAATTTTGGGATTATTTATTTCACTGACACCTCATTTATTTGAAATTGTTGGAGAAACAGCTTTTTCCACATTGCTACATTTTTCTGATCAATTATCCTTTTAAGTGACCAAACTACTCTTAGTCTGAATTCTTTGGGTAGGTGGGAATTTTTCTAAAACACATTATGCCCTCATCTTAAACCAATCACCCTAGACATATTTGAATCTATTTTGTAGGATGTGGAATCAGAAAAGGAAATGAAGTCACTTCTGGCACTTTGACCTTGCTGAGGAGCTGTGCGTCCCTTTGCTGAACAGCCCTGGCGGCTGCACTTGGAGGGTTCTTGCCTGCTGTCGCTGCTCCGTGTCCCTCCTGTGGGTAGAAGTCGGCTGCTGGGGGCGGCGGATGGTGTGCTTGCCTCCGGCCTCACTTACCCCTCGCTCGCCTTTGCTGGCTTCTGTTCTGTGAAGGGAGTGCGAGGCAGATGAGCAAGCAGGTGTAAACGAACTGCAGGTAGTACTGAGAAGACCTCTGGTAGACTTCAGAATGGAAATCGGCTACTTCCAAGGCCCCCAGTGAATCTTCTGTTCATCCTCAGGGTCGGGCTTGCGTAGAGCTGCAGACACCAAGCTCATAAGCTGTTCCTACGCTGAAGTTTCCTTGGGTTGATGAGCAAGCTGCATAGGGAGCCCCCTGTTTCCCGTCTTGGTGCCTGACCTGGAGTTACTCAGTAAAAAGACCCAGCTGACTTGCCCTGGGGGATGTGGCCTACCCCAGAGCTCAGCCACGCCAGCTCTTGCTTTAGAACTAATTGTGTCTTGAAGGGGCATGCTGGAGTACAAGTGGAGCCGGCTCAGAGGGGCCATGTCTCCAGGCCTGCAGAGGCTGCTGATTTCAGAGGATGCCCCTTTGGGACTGGGATTTCCTGAGCCTTTTTGCAAAGTCGTGTCTGATCTCTGGTTCTTGGGAAGACAGAGATATCAAACGGCTTTGTGCAGCACAGCCACTTGGGAGCCTTTTCTTTTTTTGCATGTGACCATGTCTTGTTTGGGCTGCAAGAAACCCTCTCTTAGGGTCTGGGAATAAAGGGCTGAGTAAAGAGCGGGGCTGGGCGCAGTGACTACACAGCCAGTCAGGACCCAGGGACAGCAGGTGGGAGGGCCGTGGGCCCCTGGTGTCCAGGTGTGAGGTGGAGGCAGAGGTGTGGCCTTCTCCCCAGGGGCAGGGCCAGGCCTGGCTGTCCCAAGGCTTGATGAGTTCACCAAGCAGTGCCCTCCTCCCTGGTAATGCTTTACTTGGGCAAGTGCTTTGATCATGAAGCATCTCAAAGGTGCCACTTACCTAGCCTTGAGCACTGTTAGAACTTGTGATCTCATCCACACCCCAAAATTCTTATGTTACTCCCTGTGTGCTTCCTTTAACCTTTGTGCGACCCCACCTGCTTCCCCAGCTTTGTTTTCTACCACGCTCCTGGTGTGCCACCTGCCACCTCAGTTCCTGAAGTGTCCCGAGCTCCTTCTCACCTCAGGGCCTTTGCACATGCTGCTCCTTCAGTCTGCAATGCCTTTTTGTTCACCCCTGCCCCACAATAGACACCTCACTAGTTAATTCCTCCCCTAAGCTTCGAGGTGCCCTAGACTGGCCTTCTCTGACTTCCAAGCCCCCTTCACATGCTCTTCCAGGACACTTTACTCCCTCTACGTGCCACCCAGCACAATAGTAACCACAGGATAATTTCTGTAATCGGTTGTGACATGTCTTCCCTGCTGAGTTGTAAGTTCCACTGGGAAGGCGGGATCCTGGCTGCCTTGTTCACTGCCTTATCTTCAGCACCTAGCACAGGGCCTGGCACATAGTACATGCTCAGTAAATATTTTCTCGGTTGATCAATGACTCCACCCTTCACTCCAGCTCTAGCCTCACCGAGCTGCCCCTGACCTCAAATCCTCTCGTAACTCTCATTTCTTGCTCTTTCTGCCTGGATACACCTTTCTTGTCTGAGTAATTCCTGCTCTTTGATGAAGGAATGAGTGACAAGGAAAGCATGAACAAACAGAATTTCACATCGTTTATATGAGAATGACAAGCACTCCGCTGCATGACCAGAAGAGCACTGAGTGTGCAGATGGAGGATCATCACAGAGGAAAGGCCCATGAGTAGGAACACTGCCGCAACAAAGCACAGTGAATTTACAGGCATCCCTCTACAATGCCTTAGGGAAATCCTGAAAAGTCTCCAGTGAGCAAGGGCTGGTGAGTGCAAAGGAATAGTGCGGGGCCTGTTATGACTAATTTAAGATGGGCAGAGTCTCGTTGATGTGCTTATATTTATTTAGTGTGCTGTCGATTGTTTAGCTTAGGGGAAGGTAGAAATATTCACAAGGTGGAAAGAACCTAGGTGTCCATCGCTTGGGGAATATTATGGAGGTAATAATAAAAGCCACGTGGTAGTGATCACATCCGTGCGCCAGCCCCATGCTGGGCAGTTTATATCCATTGTATTGCTTTATCCATTGGAGAACTTTGACAGGTAGGAGTTATTGTCTCCATTTTACAGATGAGAGGTGGAGGAATGGAGAAGTTGAGTAACTTGGCCATGGTTACAGAACTAGCTTGTGGCAGAGCTGGGCTTTACTCTTGGCAGGTGGACTCCTAAGCTTCTGTCCTGGCTGCAGAATGAGGTGCTAGGCAGAGAACACCAGGCAGGCGTCCCCCAAGCTGAAGATGAAAATGCTGCCCTGGAAACAAGGTTCCAAGACCCGGTCCTGCCAGGTCTGTTTCTCAGGGCCTTTTGTCAGGTTTTCCCTGACCTCCCAGCCTGAGTGTCTGCAGTGCTGAGGGGAGGAGGGTAGGGGGGATCCTCAAGGAAGCGTCAGCCTGGTGGGAGCTGTGGCAATCTCCAAGGGGACAAGAGTTGGGCTCCAAGGTCCACCTGCCCTTCTGCACAGAAGGCCCAGGATGGGAGGGGGCCCCTCCACTGCCAGCCTTGGAAGATCTGAGTGGCATTTTTTTAGGCCAGTGCCATTCACTCATTACAACTCGTGCCTTGTCCTCGGGCACTCACAGAGCTGCAGGTCTTGGGGAAGCCAGTCCCCTACCTGCTGGAAGTTTCCATCCCTGCCTGGCCGTCATGCATCTCCACCACCAGAGGAGCAGCTACCTGGCTTGGGCCCTGGAAAGGCGGGCTTCTGAGCACTTCACAGGAACTCCTTGTCGGGTTTATACCAGCATAGCCCAGGTTGGCGGGCTACCAACATGGTTGGCTCTCTGGGTACCGGGGCACTCTCCTCTCTCTAGGGCTCCCAAGTCCCAGGACTCAGGGTACACATCCTCCAGGCTCTCTGCCGTCTCCCACCCTGGGCCTCACCTGCTCAAGCCATTTTAACCAGTCATTCCCGAGCATGTGGAGAGTCTTTGCTTCACACTGGTCGAGCAGGTGCACCCTCCCTGTGTATTCGTTTCCTGGGGCTGCCGTAACAAAGTACCACAAACTGGGTGACTTGAACAACAGAAATCTATCGTCTCACAGTTCTGGAGGCCAGAAGTCCAAGGTCAAGGTGTCAGAAGTTTGCTTCCTTCTGAGGGCTGTGAGAGAGACTCTTCCGTGCCTCTCTCATAGGTTCCGGTGGTTGCTGGCACTCTTTGGTGTTTCTTGGCCTGTAGATGCATCACCCTGGTCTCTGCCTTTGTGTTCACACGGCTCTCCCTGTGCATGTCTGTGTCCAAATTTCCCATTTTCATAAGGACACTAGTCATAGTAGACTAGGGCCCACCCTAAAGACCTTATCTTATTACAGCTGCAATGACCTTACTTCCTAATAAGGTCACTTTCTGAGGTACTGGGGGGTTAGAACTTCAATATATGAATTTCTGAATTTCAACAATTCAACTCATTAACACTGTCTACTTGATGCAAGGGAGGGCGAAGGCTACTAGAGAGGAACGAGATGCAGCCCTGCAGCTGACGGCAGCCTAGTCGGCTTGACCAGACTCCCAGAGACAGCACTGAGAGCAATGAATGAAAGAGTGAGACGTATGTGCAAAGGGCAGCTCTGAGTGCAGAGCTGCAGGAGCCAGAGAGGAGGCCATGCGGCTGCTGCTATGGGTGACAACCACCACTGCCACAGACTTGCGGCTTCTTGGGCCTGGACACAACCAGTCACAACAACGGGGACACGTGTCTAATGATTGCGTAGTTTACAACAGTCCCTAACAGAAGGATATTCTCAGAAGGGGGTAAACAGAGGCTATGCTTGATTGCCCTTGGCTCAGAGGACCCCAAGTTGCCACACTTGGCCTCAGCACCAGCCCATTCTTTGCCATAATGTCTCGATCCTAACTAAATATAAATTCACAATAAAACACCTTCTGACCAGACTAACAACCCAGCCCACTCAGTATAAATTCTCCTCTAAGGAAATGGTCCCCCCAATTCTGAGATTCTGCAAGGCACTAACCAACATTTGAAACTTTTAAGTACACACTTTAGTTAACATAGGAACCTCTTCTGGAAAATCAGTTGGTGTTCAGTATCAGTAAACTCAAAAAAAAGATTCACATTCCTTGATCCATTACTTTTACTCCTAACACTCTACCACACTCTTATGAATAGAAAGGACAGCAGAGGTATAAGCAAAAGCATTCCCTGCAATGCTATTTATAAAAATAAAAAAAGAAACAACCTAAATGCACAAAACAGAGCGCAGTTAATTAGATTACGGTATAACAAAATGGTGACATATTATGCAGTCATTAAAAATGATATTATCCCACCAACACCGTTGTTACTTATTGCTCTTCCGGAAATGCTGGCCAGACAATTAGATAAGAGAAAGGAGGCAAAATTGTCATTTTCTGCAGGTGATATATGACAATATGCCTAGAACACTCAAGGGAATCAAAAGAAAACCTACCAGAGAAATAAGAATTCAGCGAGGCAGATAATTACAAAACCGGTAAACAAAAATCAACAGCTTCCCTGTAGACACACAACAAATTAGGAAATATAGTGGAAGATAGGATTCCTTTCACAATAAAAGCAAAGAAGATGAGGTGAATAGGGATAAACATGACAAGAACTGTGTAAGATTTGTAAGGGCAAAAAATGAAATATAGTAAATTAGGACATAAACACAAAACTTGAATAAATGGAAAGACATATTTTATGCTTGGATCGGCGTACTCAATAACTCAAAAATGTCATTTGTCTCCTAAAACAATCTATAAATGCAGTATGATCTCAAAATACCAACAGGATTTTGGGGGACCTTACCAAAATGATTAACCAAAGTTTATCTGGAAAAGAAAACATAAAAGAAGAAACAGAAAAATACTCAAAATAAAGAGTAATAAGGTGGGAGCAGTTCTATCGGCTACTTAACAGATTTTTAACCACAGCATTGCAGAATTAAATCCACTCGGTACTGCTGAAGGACGAGGCCGATGGATCAATGCAACACTGCATTTCTCTGAGAATCGGCAAATACTTGCTGTTGGGTAAGAAAATGGCCTGGTGAAGAAGGAAGTGTGTGGGTTTGAGAACCAGACAGGCCTGGGCTGTCCTCCCAGCCCGTGTGACCTCGGACGTCTGTGGTATCTGCTCTGAGCCTGTTTTTGTTTTGTGTGAGTATTGCGAGAACTAAATAAGGTAATGTAAGGGCCGGCCCATGGTTCACTCGGGAGAGTGTGGTGCTGCTAACACCAAGGCCACGGGTTCGGATCCCTATATAGGGATGGCCAGTTGCTCACAGGAGAGAGCGAGGTGCTGACAACACCAAGTCAAGGGCTGAGATACCCTTACCGGTCATCTTTTAAAAAAATAAATAAATAAGGTAATGTATGTAAAGTGCTCAGAATAGGGTCTCCAATGTAGTGGATGCTTATTGAAGGGTCACTATTATTATCAACCATTTTTCTATTATCGGTTATTAGTTTCTCTTTTAAAATTATTCTAACTATTGAATATTATCACTTTGCCACCCAATCAGAGGCTCACTGACCTTACGCTCTATGGTACCAGCCACATCCCAGCTCCCCCTCTGGTCCTCTCCCACACAGAGCCAGCCGCAGATCCCAGAGCCCATCCCTCCTCATCTAACAGGAGGGGAGGTCAGTCCCTCTGCTGTATGAGAGACAAACAGAAAGTCAAAGCGAAGAGGGCTTGGGAGACATTCCTCAGAAAAGATCAAGAATATGGGAAATGTGAGTCTTTGGGGAGAAACATCAGCNTCCCTCCTCATCTAACAGGAGGGGAGGTCAGTCCCTCTGCTGTATGAGAGACAAACAGAAAGTCAAAGCGAAGAGGGCTTGGGTGACATTCCTCAGAAAAGATCAAGAATATGGGAAATGTGAGTCTTTGGGGAGAAACATCAGCAGTCTCAGAAACATAGTCTCTGCTGTTTGAAAGCCTTGATCGTGGGTCCAGGACAGCATTAGTGAAGCTCTTCCCTGTCTCAGACTGGGTAGGAGCAGGAACAATGGAGCTAATGGAGGAATCCGCACGGTGGGTCCAAGGGCCAGCAGAGGCCCTGGCCCCACTGCAGCGACGGCCTGTGTGAGGGCAGAGAGACACTGGGTCACACGGGGGCTGGGACTTGGTGGTGGACAGCCCCATGCAGGCCAAGTGGTGTGGCCTGATTCCAGCCCCATCATAGACTGTCGAGGAAAAACAGAACAAAGAGAAATGGTACTTCAGAGTGATGAATTTGGAAGCCATGTACAAAAGACATAGATTCAGGACAGGGAAACCAGAGACAGAAAGGTCAGCCACAGGATGCTCGTTTGGCTGACCAGGAGAGAGGGGAGAAGCAATGGCCTTGTTCAACCATGGGACACTCATCCCAGGCACAGGGCTCTGGACTGCAAGTTCTTCGAGGGCTTTAAAAAACGTTTGAGGCATAGGGTGAATTCATTGGTTCAAAAACTACCGAAAGAAAATTGCAAAATTAAAATTAATACATATTCAATTAAATATCTATCATAAAAAGTGCATTATATCGAGAATTCAAGCACAACTCAACACAACTCACATTACAGAGTTACATGTCCATTATGTTAAAAGTAGGATGTTACATATTTTAACATGTTTGCTATGATGTTACCAAACGTGTGAGCAGCACAAGCTGAAAAAGATAGGTAATAAAAAGAGTTAGGAATTAGAAACCCAAATGGTCTCCAAACTCTAGGAAATTTGGCATAATACAATTAGATGGAACTCATTAGGGATTCCTATAAAGTCCTGTTTTGGGTCCTTGGAAATCAATACAGCTGGCAGGACAGGGAGAGCTGGCCTGGCAATGTGTTACGTGGAAGAGAGTCACAAGCTCTCTGAGACTGGGCAATGTGAATTGGCTGCTCAGTTAGCTAAGACTGACAGAGGCTGCATCAAAAGAAGTATGAGGCCCATATAAAGGGAGGTGAGGGTCTGGCTATAACCTGTGTTTTAGGAGGCCCCGACTGTGCACCATACCCTCTACCTCCTTTGGTCACTAAACTCACTTGCCATCTTCTTAACCCATTTAGCTGCTTCCACCTGTGGCCCTGGGAGGTCATCGCATCCTAGGTTTGGCTCCTTTTCCAGAGGGAGGCATGTAAGAGGCTTCCGGCTAAGGCAGACGGTACCTTCAATCTTCTATCTCGAGTGTTATTCCTACCTCTTCTGCCCTTCTTGCCCAAATCCAGGCCCTGGCTCCCAGCCCAGACTTGCTCACAGGTGTCTCCTGGCTGCTCAATGAGTTTGGACCCAAGATCTCCAGTAACGCCACGTCTGCTCCCTGCTCTTCTCTCACCTTGGGAGAGGACCTCTGTCCACAGTGACAGCTCTGCCTGGGTTAGCCCTGGGTCCAGCCTCCCAAGCAGAAAGCACTGGGGTAGATTACCTAGAATGTTCCAGGGGAACAGGGCACAAGGGGTCATGAGTTGTCCCTGCATTCCAGGTCCTAGCTGCTTTCCAAGAAGTTTGAGTGGTCACAGGCCTTCCTCATCCACCCCCCTTCACTTGCGGAGAAAGGTAAAAACTCCCCCCTTCCTCCTGATGTCTGGGGC
>NW_007726222.1:382085-390553 GCF_000696425.1 Galeopterus variegatus | reverse complement strand
CCCAGGAGAGGAAACTAAGGCCTAGAACATGGCAGTGATCAGAACAAGGTCACACAGGAGGCAGTATTAGGGTAGGGGGGTGTTTGGCCGGAGTTCAGCAAGAGCTCAGGCTCTGGATGGCCGGAGGAGCAGGCATATGGCTCTTTACACCCAGCTGGTAAGGACGACCCTTGCCTTCTGGTTTGAGCCTGTTGCAGAGAGTGAACTGCTTGTAAAAATACATGTGTGTGATAAATATGTGTGTGTGGGTGGATGGGAGGGGAGAACAGAGCCGGGCCTTGGCAGCTGGCACACTGCCCTGCTCCAGCAGTGCAAAGTGGCAAAGTGGCTCTGGAGATCCAGAAGCTCCACCAGCTGTGACTAATCCATTGTGGGCCTCGAGCCCAGCTTTACCTCTCTGGGCCACCTCTTTGTCACCTAAGATCGAACACTCTGATGAGTTAAATTATACCTCAGTTAGTATAGCAGAAAGAGTATGGTTTTGGAATGAGACAGACCCGGGTATGAATCCTGGCTCTGCCACTTACTAGCTGGGTGACCTTGGGCAAGTTAAGCGACATTTCTGAGCCCTAGTTACTTCATCTATAAAGTGCAAAAGAAAGTAATACCCACTCCGCAGATTTGCTGGGAAGATTCACAATACGAAAAGTGCTCGCCACAATGTGTGGCATTACTAGATATTTTATTATCGTTGTTGTCACCATATTCAGCTGGCTTTTTTAGCTTTAAGTTCCAAGAAACCTTGATCTCTCCCTACAGACTCTTATGAAAAGGAACAGCTTCATCTCCCTGCATGACCTCTGCAAATGTTCCACATCACTGTGGCTGCCCCACCTTCCACCTCCTCTTCCCCTACCTGTGTGAGGTCCTGACGCTTTTTCATCTCAGGCAGGTTGGGCTCAGCCCCACTGCCACACCCTTCCCAGAGCCCATCCNCCACCCCCCTTCACTTGCGGAGAAAGGTAAAAACTCCCCCCTTCCTCCTGATGTCTGGGGCCGTGCAGGCAACGGAGCCAGGGGACACCAGGACAGACATGAGTTTTGACAACATCGTGTCCCAGCACAGTGTCGGGGCTGGGGGAGCAGGAGGGCGAGCAGGAACGAGCAGTCTGTTCCGCTGACAGCCACTCTCTCATTACGCATCTGTGTCTCCTGCATAGCCATGGGTGCCACAGCCGCTGGGCAGCACAGAGGACACAGCTGTCGGGAGCTTAGTGTCTCAAATTTTCCACCCTGGAGTAGCCCGGAAATCCTGTCCTGAACACGCCCCACGTGGTTTCAGCCCAGAGCAAGCCCCATGGGGCCGCAGGCTGCGGTGTCGCCCTCTCCAGCTGCCACTCAGATGGAGACGCCCTCCCGAGCAGGGCGCACCGCTAGCCAGTCAAGCCTCTGTCCCACACCTCTTCTCTCATGTTAGAAAACACTTCCCTGGTGGCCTGTGAGGTGCTTCTGACCCCCCAGGTTCTCTGAGGAGGGCAGTGCAGCCACAGAGGAAATGTCCCAGAGGCCAGGGGCTCAGGCCGGAGAGCCGGAGTGACGGTGGCCAGGCTGCTCTTATGCCAGTTCTGCGAGAGTGAGGGGACGTAATCCTGGGAGGCCGGAGCCACACCTCAGAGTGACCCCACCCAACGGGCGAAGGGGCTGGGTGTGTCTACAGCAACCCTCCAGACAGTGATTGAGGGTGCTCACAGGCAATCAGGTGGCAAGAGAAAACCTCAGGCCAAGAAACAGGGTGTGGGCAGAAGTCAGGCCACTGGGTGCTGAGGGGACTGGTGAGTCCGCTGCAGGCCCCCGGGGGTGATGGGGCCTGGACCAGCCAGAGTCTTGGCCTAGCAGGCAACCGGCTTCCTCCTCAGGGTGTGGTAAAGTGGTTTCCACTTGGAAGTCTTTTGTACAGGACTTTTGGGGGTGTTGAGAAAAAGGCCCCGGAGTAAAAACAATTCTAACAACAAAGCACTGACTCCAAAATTGCCTCCTGCAAGAGGTCTTCCCTGCTCTGCCTGCCGTTCTCTGAGCTCAGGGCACAGAAGTGCATGCAAGGAACAGCTGTCCAGCTCAGCTCTCTCTGAGGCCAGTGATGGGGACGAGGGGCTGCCCCATCTCCCCACATTGGCCTGGTGAGGACAGGGGTGGACTCTCCTAGGACAACCCATGGTAACCAGCACAGATCTGGATACAGTCGGAGCACACGTTCAACGACTCATTCATTCACCAACTCCCCAAGCATCTGCTCTGTGCCGGCCCAGTGCTGGAGGCTGGAGGTGCAGAGACCGACAAGTCTCAATGGCGAAGTGGTGAGGGCTGTGGCAGCAGAGAAACGGGGCACCCATGGGAGCCAGAGAAAGAAGAGGAAGATGGACCTGAGTAGCGTCAGCCTCAGACGGTGACCCTGCACTCCAACCCACCCTGGGTGGCAAGGCTGCAGCAAACACTGCTCTAGACACTCAGCGAGCATGTCCACCCAGGAAGCTTGTGATGCTTCCTCCCACTTCCCAGGAGAGGAAACTAAGGCCTAGAACATGGCAGTGATCAGAACAAGGTCACACAGGAGGTAGTATTAGGGGAGGGGGGTGTTTGGCCAGAGTTCAGCAAGAGCTCAGGCTCTGGATGGCCGGGGGAGCAGGCATATGGCTCTTTACACCCAGCTGGTAAGGACGACCCTTGCCTTCTGGTTTGAGCCTGTTGCAGAGAGTGAACTGCTTGTAAAAATACATGTGTGTGTGGGTGGACGGGAGGGGAGAACAGAGCCGGGCCTCGGCAGCTGGCACACTGCCCTGCTCCAGCAGCGCAAAGTGGCAAAGTGGCTCTGGAGATCCAGAAGCTCCACCAGCTGTGACTAATCCATCGTGGGCCTCGAGCCCAGCTTTACCTCTCTGGGCCACCTCTTTGTCACCTAAGATCGAACACTCTGATGAGTTAAATTACACCTCAGTTAGTATAGCAGAAAGAGTATGGTTTTGGAATGGGACAGACCCGGGTATGAATCCTGGCTCTGCCACTTACTAGCTGGGTGACCTTGGGCAAGTTAAGCGACATTTCTGAGCCCTAGTTACTTCATCTATAAAGTGCAAAAGAAAGTAATACCCACTCCGCAGATTTGCTGGGAAGATTCACAATACGAAAAGTGCTCGCCACAATGTGTGGCATTACTAGATATTTTATTATTGTTGTTGTCATCATATTCAGCTGGCTTTTTTAGCTTTAAGTTCCAAGAAACCTTGATCTCTCCCTACAGACTCTTATGAAAAGGAACAGCTTCGTCTCCCTGCATGACCTCTGCAAATGTTTCACATCACTGTGGCTGCCCCACCTTCCACCTCCTCTTCCCCTACCTGTGTGAGGTCCTGACACTTTTTCATCTCAGGCAGGTTGGGCTCAGCCCCACTGCCACACCCTTCCCAGAGCCCATCCTCGAAGCCTGCACTGCAGGCTGGCAGCCATAGTGTGACCACAGCTTCCTCTGAACAGGGCCTGGGGAGGGAGGGAGGCAGGCAGAGGAGAAAGAGCAGAGTCCAAGTGTCAGACTGGCCTGGAAAACAGCTGTGTGACCTTGGGCACCTCACCTCACCTCTCTGAGACTTGTAAAATGGGGCCAGCAGCCCCTCCCTGCAGTGGTGCAGGGGTGAAGTGTTGATCACATAGCGAGCACGCACTGACACACAGCAGGCTCCCTTCCTGTGGAGGCAGGCGTTGCCTCCTCTCTGCCTTAGGACAGTGCCCAGGCTGCTCCCCCAGCCTCAGCAGCAGCAAGACCCACAGCAGGAGTCTGAGCCGCATGCCAGTCACTCCTCCAGAGAGCCAGCTGGTGGACCAATGCAGGAAAGGTGCATGGGCAAGGCCAGCGCCTGCCTGCGCAGGGCCTGGCTGCGTCCCAGCCTCATGGCACACTCCTGGCGCACAGGGGCACACGGAGATCCTAGTTGTATCAATGGTCCTTAAGTGTAGTGGGTGCTAATCAATACATCTTGACTGATCATCTGTCAATGGTCAAGAATGGTAGATGTGGTTAGCAAGGAAGGACTTTGGTTGAACATAGGTTGATTTCACCCTGGAAGTCTCCCTTTCATTTGCTAATAATGCTAGTGCCAATAATAATATACACTATTTATTGGGCCCTGTTTTATGTCTCACTATGCATATGTTATTTCTAGTCCTTAATGATGAGAATCAAGGGCTACCCTCCCATCTTGCAAAGAGAAAACTGAAGCTCAAAGAGGCAAAAGAACTTGCACCAGGTCTCCCAGCTGGGACCAAGGAATCTGAGGTCTGAACCCAGCTCAGTCGGACTCAAAACAATATTCCGCTTCTCACAAACCCAAACTTTCCCTGTCCTGACACTGCCATCTCTGGGCTCACAGCTTCTTCCAGAGTTTGTTTTCTTCTGTGCAGCTACATTGACTGCTAAGAAAAGCAGCATCTGGGGCTGAGCCGGCTCAAGGTGATGCAGGTTTTACTGAATAGAGCTGGTATGTGAATGAGCTCTATCTGTTCATCTGCTTTAAAAAAGGAAATTGTCCCACAGAAGGGAGTTGCTCTGCCTGTCACCATCTCTGCAGGTTTCAGCCTGTGTCCCCTGGCCATTCAGCATGAATCTGGGCCCCTGGTCGCCCTCCTGGTGGGCACTGCCACTGACGGACATCCACGTTCTGGCTGGCAAGCCGCACCTGTTCAGCTTTAATTAAGTCATTTGTCAGCATTAACAGGCTGTGGCAGAAAGATCAGAGAAGCAGAAGTGTGGGTTTCCACATGAGCCCAGGCTCTGTCACTAATGTGTGGTGAGACCCGGGCACCTCCCTGCACTTCTCTGAACCCCAGGCTTCTCACTTATCACACGATTATGTCCTGTCTTATTGCTCAAGACATTTTTTTTTTTTTTTTTTTTTTTGGCTAACCCNAACAACCCTTAGCAGGTGGCTATGGTTTTTATCCCTATTTACAGAAGGGGAAACTGAGGCTAAGATCCTTAGTGTGATAGTGCCCAAGGGCCTGGCCCTGGGACCTCTTCTCTTCAGTAGCTGTACTCCTTCTCTGGGGGATTTTGTGCTATGTTGTGGCTATTAAAACATCTGTATGCTTCAGTTCCGTCTTCGCAGCACCTTCTCTTGGATGTCCCTTGGGTATCTCAACCCTCACACGTCCAAATTCGAGCCCCCGACTGCCATTCCCAATATGCAACTGTCCCCATCTCAGCTAGTTGCTTGGGCCACAAACCCTGGAGTCATCTGTGACTTATCTTTCTCTCACCCCTACAGCAAATCCTTTGGCCCCATTTTCAAAACATGCCCAGCATCCGACCAGTCCTTGCCACCTCCACTGCTGCCGTCCTGATCCACGCCACCAGCATCTCACCTGTATTGAAATAGCTTCCCAACTGGCCTCCCTGCTTCTGCACTGGCCCCTCTACAGTCTATTTTCAAGACCATGGTTAAAGTGATCCCCCTAAAACCCGAAGCAAATCATGTCACTCTTCCTCCCCAAAGTCTGTAGTGACTCCCCATCTCAAAGAAAAAGCCAAGCATCATACTGGATCTGCCAACTTCTGTGCCAGGTTCCTCTCTGGCCTCATGCCCTGGCTCTCTTTCCCTCACTCGTGGGTGCCAGCACATGTGCCTCAGGGCGTTTGCACTTGCTGTTTCTTCTGCCTGGATAGCCCTTCGCAGAGATACCCACGTGGCTCCCTCTCTCTCCTCTTTCAAGTTCTTTACTCAAAAGTCACTTTCTCAATGAGGTCTTGTTCAACCACCTTATTTAAAATTGCAAACCCCAGTCTCTGCCAACACATCCTAGCCCCTTTCCTGCTTTATTTTTCTCCATAGCACTTATCACTGGCTAACATTTCACTGCTTGTTTATTGACTGATTGTCTATCTCCACCTACTAAAAAAATATAAGTTTCACAAGGACAGGGATTTTTGTCTGTTTTGTCCCTGCTGTTTTGTATCCCCAGTGCCTGAAATCATACTTGGCACATAGTAGGTGCTCAGTTAATATGTACAAAATAAATCAATTAAAAAACTGACTTGCCCAGGGTTACATGGTAGTAGAGTTGGGGGTTTAAATTCTGTGTTGTTCCTGATGTGTATTCCCAATGTGGGAGGCAGAGGGGGAGAGGGAGAGAGAGAGAGGAGGGAGGAGAGAAAGAACCGTTCTGCATAGCATTCCTCTTAATTTATAAGCAGTCCAGAAGGGGGCAGGATCAAACAAACAAACCAACAACAACAACAACAACAACAACAACAACAACAACAAGGGGGAGAGTAGCCAGCACACCCAAAACAAGTATTCATGGGTCTCCCTGTACCCTTGCAAGTGGATATACCCAGATTTGACCAGCTCCTTTCAAAAAAACAAAGAGAGCAATTCTAAAACAGGCTCTAATGTGACTTTCCCAAGGTCACCCAGGTGATTAATGAATTGCACAGCTGTCAACACCCACAAATTCTGGAACGATTTCTGTGAAATCCCTGAAAATTGGTTTTTCAAAGATAACTGGCTTTTCACAAATTCCCCAAAGAATAAGGGCTTCTGTCCAAATGCATCCAACACCTAATCTGGTTCCTGACCCCGAGGCTGCTGGCAGACATAGACCCGCTTGCCAAAGTCTGTGATAAAAGGCTTCACTGCAGTCCAGGAAAACGAGAGGCCGAGGTGTCGGAAACTGCACACCTGCTCACCGTCTTGCCTCCCCTCTCCATGCCTCTGCTCGAGCTGCCCATGGCCCGCCTTGCCCTCCTGCCAGGTCCTCCTTGTCCTCTGGGCTCTACCCCACTTGGCAAATAACAAGACTTGAGGACTCAGTGTCACCTCCTCTGCAGAGCCCTCTTCATCCACTCCCTGCCTCCTCTGCATCCTCTGTCCCCTTTCTGAGGTCCATGGGCACCTGGGGTCCTTACTGGACTGTTCTACTCCTGCTGGATGTATGGGCGAGACGCATGTTGGCTGATCTTTGCAGCTGCTGTGTCCAATCCAAGTGTGGCCTGCAGTGGAGGTGGGGAAGGCTCAGCTGGTGTTCGACACTGAATACAGACCCGCTGGAAAAAGACAGGCATTCGTCACACATACTTCTTCCTTGAGGACCAGTGACCTCTCGTTTGGGCTGGTCCCAACCTTGGGGGATGTGTTTAACCTCATAAGCTGGACTCAGGCCTCCAGGAAGGACTCCTCAGCCTGAGGGCCAGCACCTGAAATTCCTCCTGGAGTGTTTCATTCAGTCATGAAGCAGAAGCAAGCAAGTTGCAGAATGGTAAGGACAGTGTGGTCCCACTCGTACTTGCCAAAAACAAAGTGTGCATGTCAGTACGTATTTGAACATGAACACAGAAGTGCTTGTAACATACCTGGAACATGTCTGTGGAGCTCTACAAGAAATAAAGGTTATAGTGGGCCTGTTTTAGTTGGGGTTCCTCCGAGACAAGGATCAGGGTGCAGGTAGTTTTGTGGGGAGGATCTCAGGAAATAAAAGTGAGGGAGGGGAGAATGAGGCAGGGGAGGGAGCAAGACAAGAAAGGGTGAGTTATGAGTTGGCTGCGGGCAACTGGGGCTCACGCACTCAGGAGGTTCTGAGCAGCTGTGCAGAACACACCTCACAAGTGTCCCCTGGAGGCTGGGGCCAGGGGTATTTCTCCATGGACACCATCCCCACAGTGGTTGAGGGGTGCCCCCAAGAGTGTCAACTCCCCTGCACATTCAGCTTGTGCCTACCTCCGGCTGAGTGCCACTTGCAGCGCAGGAGAAAGCAGAGTGAGTGGGCGTCACAGCAGTACCTCAGGTAGGCTGAGGGATGGGGTGGGGGCTCCCCAAGAATAGAGGGGAATGGAGGACTTTAGCCTTTTCACAATTTTTTGAATCCTTGTGTGTGTTGATTGGGAAAGCACACAGAAGCACAAGCAACAGGAAAATCGCCTCTTAGCCTGCCACCCAGAAGTAACCTTGGGTAACCCGTTTGGAGTACGACCCTCTAGCACTGTTTTTTGAAGTATGAATTTATGCAGTACATGCAACTTTGTGCCCTTTTGCGTGTCCCCATGTAACACTGGCATCACCTTCTCCTGAAGCCTGGAACTAACATCCTCTGCAGTCTAGCAGAGGGGGTGGGCAGCTCCAAGACAGGCCTTTGGGAAGGAGTTCCAGGTCCAGAAGGAACTCAGAGAGCAGGGAGACCCCATCAGGCCACTCCCCACCCCATGACACACAGCGGATTTGTCACCCTGATGGTGTGGTCCCAGCTGTTAAACACGGTGCTGCCTAAATTGCCAACAGGGCTTTAAATCTCTGTTCAAGGGTCACTTCCATTTTTCTGCCCACTGAACACAACCAAACTTTTGCTTCCTAAAGAAAAGTCTATCATTTAAGGTTGTAAGAACAGCTGTGTCCCATCACCCCCACCCTCACCACAGACAAGGCCAGGATGCATCAGGCAGTGACTCCTCAAGTAGGTGGCTAGAGACCCTTGTCATCGCCCCTTCCACC
>NW_007726222.1:362499-381808 GCF_000696425.1 Galeopterus variegatus | reverse complement strand
TAAAGTCTGAACACTGCAGCCTCTCGTTCCAGGCTTGCCTCCTCCTGGCCCTGCCAACCTACGGCAGCCTCCCCACTGTCTACACTGCTGCCATGCTGCCCTGTGAGGACAGCCCTCCTTCCCAACAGGCTCAGAGAGCTCAGCCTCCCCAGCAAGGATCAAGGTCCTGCGATGCATCAGGCAGTGACTCCTCAAGTAGGTGGCTAGAGACCCTTGTCATCGCCCCTTCCACCCGTCCCCTCCCCCTCCCCACGTCAGCCTCACTGGGCGGGGGGGCCCTGGTCCAGTTCTGTGCCCCCTGGCTGTGCAACCTCAGGCAAACCTCTTCACGTGTTGAGCCTCTGCTTCTTTGTCTGGAAAGTCGGTACATCATACCCACTTCCCAGGACCATCTGACAATCACACGAGCTCACGGATGTTAAATAGCTGCTGCAGCACCTAATGTTGAAACCATGAAACTGAGGGCTCCCCCCAACACACCCTGGACTTTCTGCCTCCTGCTGAGTCCCTATTCCTGGGTTACCTCCCTGCGTGGCCTGCCTCCCTCCCCCACTTCTCCAGTTTTGTCTGCACGAGGCCCACGGTGCCTCCCACCCCTCCACTCAAGGGGAGCCCTCTTCAATGTTGGCTTTCGTCACGCTCCTCCAGCCCTTCCCACAACTTCCACAGCCTGTGGGCTAAAGTCTGAACACTGCAGCCTCTCGTTCCAGGCTTGCCTCCTCCTGGCCCTGCCAACCTATGGCAGCCTCCCCACTGTCTACACTACTGCCATGCTGCCCCGTGAGGACAGCCCTCCTTCACAACAGGCTCAGAGAGCTCAGCCTCCCCAGCAAGGATCAAGGTCCTGCGTGCAAACCAGGCTATGAGGGCTTGGACGCCCTGGTACTCTGTGCTATGTGTGCAGCACCTTAGGGCAGCTGGCCCTGATGCTCCGGGCCATCTCCACCCCAGCCCTTCCACTCTTAAACCCAGGACCTGCTCCTCTACAGAATCAACACTCCCACGCAGGACAGCATAAGCTCTGAGTCAGCTGACCCAGGAGGTCACATCTCATCTTCGTTCTCACCAGCTGTGTGACCTTGGGCAAGTCTCCATGCCTCAGTTTCCCGAGGAGGGCTGTTACTACCACTTACCTCTACAGCATTCTTATGAGGTAATGGAGATAATACATGTAAAGTGCTGATAACAGAGCCTGGGACACAGTATCATAATTATGCCATCTTTGCCACAGTTCCAACTTATTGGGTATGTCCTCAGTCTCAGGGCTTTACAGTTATTCTGTCACTATTCCTCACTCTGCAAGGCAAGTCATATTATCCTCATTTCAAATTTAAAAAGTGAGGGGCCAGCCCGTGGCTCACTCGGGAGAGTGCGGTGCTGAGAACACCAAGGCCACGGGTTTGGATCCCATATAGGGATGGCCGGTTGCTCACTTGGGAGAGCGTGGCGCTGACAACACCAAGTCAAGGGATAAGATCCCCTTACTGGTCATCTTTAAAAAAAAAAAAAAAAAAAAATTTAAAAATGAGTGCTCAAAGGAGTAATTTACCCAGGATCCTAGCCCAGACCGGCCTGATCCCAAAGACTGTGCTCTTCAGAGTCGTGATCACTTACGTGTACACACCACATGTGGGGTCCTAAGCCCTTTGTGCACATTATCACATGTACAAAACTCACCACAGCCCTACAAAATAGGAACTAGTATTATCATCTCCATTTCACAGATAAGGAAACCGAGGCACAGCGAGTTTAAGTAACATACACAAGGTCACACAGCAAGCAAGCACAGAGCTATGATTGGAACCCAGGCACTTTAAGCTACAAACTGGGCCCCTAGTTGCTACCGTCTGTGTCTCTCACCTGCACTGTCCTCTTGTATTTCATGGGATCCTCTCTACAACCCTTCAAGGCAGGTAGTATTAAGCACATTTCACAACTAAGGAAACTGAGGCTCTGACACACAGCAAGCATGGAACTTAACCAGAAGACAATGCATTTCCAGGTGTGAAAAAAATGGCTCAGAACTTTCCTCAAATTTTTTCTATATTATTACATTCTGGAACACCACTCACCGGGAGATGAGGCTGCAACTACCTTAGTGATTTTTTCTTTCCTGTCCTCTTAGTGTACGCTTTAACCACACAGACCATTCTGCAGACTCCAGCCTTGCTGAAGGTCAACAGATGCCTTAAGAAGGCCACAGATCAGAAATAAAATCAGACTACAGAGTACCAAGAAACTCTTTGCCTAAATTCTGCTCAGCGTTGGGGCTTTGTAGAGTGGTTGGCCACGGGCCCAGCTCTGTTTGCAGGAATTGCACAAAACACCTTGGGAATCCCTGGAAAGAGGACCTGCTGGGAGTAGATCAGCAAGAAAACACTGGGAGGTATGCTGCCGGCTCCACGGCCACACCCAAGTGAGGCGTCATTAACTGATCACAGTGTTCTTTTCCACAGAGGCGGGGCGGGGGGAAGCTCAGGATGCTCTGGAGAACAGTGTTCTAGGTAGTATCTACTGATCAAAACTATATCTCCCAGCTTCCTTGCAGCTGAGAGTAGACGTGATAATGTTTTGGTCATTGAGCTATGAGGAGAAGCATAGTTTGGTGTTTCTGAGTCATCTGTTTAAGGGAGGAAGTGTACCCTCCTTTAGCTGTTCTTCTGTCCTGCTGCCTGGAACATGGGTGCAATGGCTGAGGCTCTAGCAGCCATTCTGGACCATGAGGTACCTATGGGAATGGAAGCCACAAGCTAGGAAGGTGGAACAGCAGGTAGGAGAAGCCTAGGGCACTCATGGAGACCTGCAACATCCTTGGACTGCCTGCTTCTAGACTTTTCTTACAGGAGAGAGAAATAAATGTCTATTCTTGCTTAAGCCTATATTATCAGGCATTTCTGGTTGCAAACAACCAGACCTAACTCTCACGGACACACTTCCCAGCCCCCGTCTTCTCCCCCAGGTGTACTTCCAGCATGCTTGCCAACTTGCAGGTCTCTGAACCCATCAAGTTGCTTCACTGAACCCAGGCAAGTTGCCTGTGCCTGGACCTTCCACATGCTGTTCCCTCTAACTGAAACTCCCTTCCCCCACCCTGTCTACTTGGCAAACACTAACTTATCTTTTAAGACTGAGCTCAAGTGCTCCTCCCTGGAAAGCTGTCCTGGATCCTGAGGCTGTAGTGCATCTGTCGTCTTATTTCCTACAGTGCCCTGGGCCTCCTGCCCAGCTATAGCCCCCATCACCATTCCTATAATTATCTGTATCCATAGCTACCTCTGGGAGCTCCTGGTAGCAAGGACAGTGCCTGACCTTCCCCAAAGGTCCAGACAGAGGATGCACAGTAAATGTCTGCAGGAAGAATGAGCAGTATATAAGTGCCCAGAGGGGCCAGACATTCTGTGCTATAGAAGCTCCATCAGGAGGAGGAAGGGTAGACAGTGGCACAGAGCATACCAGTTTGGGCTATTGGGTCAGGCTACTGCCTGTGCCACAGAAAGTAGATGCTGAAAACCAAAAGATCTTTATATGACTAATGGAATGTCTCCAAGAGGGTATCTGAACGTCTCGGAGAGGTCACAGCCCCCAGCTGCTACAAGTGCCTGGATCACCAAGTGGTGATGATTGACAAGGCAGCTGCCTAAAGAAGCTCCAAGGCCCAGGGCAAGGTGGGGGAGGGGGTCTAGCACTGTTGGAAGCTGAGCTTACTCTGTGCTGGCCTAGTACAGCCATCTGGTTTGGGTCAAAGGTCTCCAGGGACTGGTTTGATTTATAGGCCGGTGCAGCCACCCAGGCGGCATGAGGATGAGGGCACAGGGAGGCCAGGGCAGGGGAGGTGGGGGGAGGAGGGAAGGGACAGTCAGAGGCCCCTCAGAGGCTGAGCCAGCTTCCTGCTTCTGCTCCCGGCCTCAGAGCACCTCCGGTTGCTTTTAATAGAGAAACATCACAAAAAATACTCAAAAAGCCAAGAAATATTTACTGTGCACCCACTGTCCACCCAGGGCTGCACTGGATGCTGTTATTATCTTGGAGAGGAAACAAACCCACACGAGCTCTGTCCGCCGCGGCCTGGCTTTTCACACTGACGGGCTCATCGGCCTCCCTCTGCTGGTATTAGTTGTATTTTACTGATGATGACACCAAAGTGCAGAGTCCCACAGCCTGTATGGCAGAGCTAGGAGTCAAAGCCAGGCTTTCTGCCCAACTGCAGAGCCTTTCCAGAGGGTTCTGGAGATCAGAGGAGGGGGAGGTGAGCAAGAGCCAGGGTCAAATGAGAAAGAGTCTCAGAGAAAGACGTGAGAGGACTGGTCACAGGAGGTGGCCATGCTTTCATCTTTTCTGGATTATAAAGACCCCATGGACCCCTTCATCTCCTGCAAACGTGCTCCAGCAGTGCAGAACAGAGTGGGTAATGTGGACTGTGGTCATTAAAGAGGACCTTAAGACCCTGGTTGGCACTGCTCTGAGCCTTGAGAAAGGACAGCTTTAGACGGGTGCAGAGGTGGGGCTGGCACCGGGCAGGGCACACAGCACGAGCAAGAGTGTGGAGGCAGGCGTGTGCCTGGTGGGATGGGGATGCTGGCCTGAGGGCTGGCAGGCCACACTCTTGTGACAGAGGAGCTGGAGAAGTACTCTTGTGAGGGAGGCCACACACAGGTGACATCTCCCTGGGTTCACCCAGAGGAAGAAGCAGAGCTAAGACAACACCCTCCCCCGGCAGGAGGCTGAAAACATAAGCCCAACTGGGGTGGAGGCCTTTTCCATATATTCTGCTGGACGTGTCCCAGGACCATGGGGGATGCCACCCAGAGCTTTACTGGGGGTGGGAGAGTAGGCAGCGTGACGTGACTGTCTCCTCTGAGAAACCACACTGCACAGTCCCCAGGGGCCCTCCAGACCAGCGGGGGAAGCTATGCACCTGGCACTGCACCTCCATCTCCTGGGATATGTAAAACACACCAGCCAGGTTCCCCCACTGTCTAGCGAGGGCCCCTTAGGCACCTGAGGGGGCATCCGTGGCTGGCTCAGGTCACAGAGCTCAGCAAAACCTGGCCTTAAAGCCAAATCTAGAGAAGTCCAGATCACTACACTGAAGCTAAGCAAGGGGAGCAGGGATGCCACAGAACATTTCAGATGCTTAATTAGGAAGGCTGCTGCAGCTTGCCATGATCACAGGGGAGATACCAGGGGAAGAAAGGAGCCCTTCAGGACATCCCAAAAGAGAGACTTTCAACCTGCGGGTCAGACCAGAGTCCAAATCCCAGTTTTGGTCCTGAGACCTTTTAGCCTCTCATGGCCTCAGTTTCTTCATCTGTGAAATGGGGATATTAGCTCACCCCACATTAAAGGGATTTCATGAAATTTCATATACATAAAGCACTTAGCTTGGGTAAGAAGACGTTTGTCAAATGGTTACTTTGACTTATCTCCACTACCAGTTTGGTTGGAAAACACATCAATTCTGTAGCAGAAAAGTTTTCTCCGGCAGAATTCAAGCTCCCCTCTCTGTGCTCTGCATGTCTGTGGTGGGAACTTCATGAAAAATCAGAGCCAGACCTGAGCAATGAACCCATCCAGGGCTGGAGTGTGGCAGGTAATCCATCATCAATAAGTCAGCCAGAAATGTCACCTCCCACCTAGGAATGCAGATGAAAAAGCCTGTCTCAGACTGGGGAGAGCGAGGGGCGGGGGTGTGATGAAATTTGACACCAAGCTGCTTCCTGCCAGGCACCCTGTGGGAGATGCTGGCAAAGCCCAGCTCTGGCCTTTGACCTCTGCCCTTAATGTGTTTACCCATGCCGGGGCTGGGGTCAGAGCCCAAGATAGGCCATGGGTTCAGAAAATGACAACCAGACCCAGCCAGATGCACGCATGTGTCAGGAACAAGGAAAGTGCTCAACAACTCTTGGAGCAGGAATATGTGCTGGTGAATGGCTACCAGGTTGGGAGGAAACGAGAAAGAGCCAGTGTGGCCTCCCGGCCCGGTGGCCACCAGGGCTGTTTGGCTTAACTGCAGCTGCACAGCAGGGTGTAGGGACCACAGGAGGCACATGGCCCCTTCTCCAAAGTCTGCACCCCATTGGAAAGACAGGATGGGTAACGCAGAACCTTATAACACAACTGAGGGCAGTCCATGACTGCAGGTCAGGATGAAAAATGGCACTGCATGAGGTAGTCTCTCACACCCTCAGGCCCACCGTGTCCGAAGATTTCCACGGGCCTGTTTATCTCATTGCTGTAACAACCTCCTTCTTCTTGCCCCCATTTCACACATAAGGAAATGAAGGCTCCAAGGACACAGGACTAGCAAGGGGAGCTGCCGCTCCTCAAACCAGTGCTCTGGGAGGTTCGGCCACCTCCACATTGGCCCCTCCCCCTGCAGGGCTCCAGACCCCTGCTGTCCCAGCCCTACTTTGCAGAATTCCTGGCATACCTCCTGTCAGCAGGGGGGTGGAAGCGGGGCCTCCTGGGTTCCCCGTCTAGGACCTTTGACATTCTCTAAGGTTCCCTGGTCCTGCAGCCTAACTCTCCTTAGACAGGCATCTGGGCTGAATCTTCTTCCTACACCCACCCCACTTGAACTGGCTTCTGGGGCCTGCAGTAACTCAGGTGAGAGCTGACCCTTTTTGCTGAACTGGCCCCAGAAGTAGTCCCATGGCGGAGGAAACTGGCCCACGCTCTCTCTCTCCATTAGGCTACCCAGCCCTCCCCAGTGGCTCAAAAGCAGCCCTGTCTGTGCTGGAAATGGTCTACAGCTGCAGCACCCAATATGGTAGCCACCAGCCGCATGTGGCTATGCAGCGCTTGAATGTGGCTGACGCAACTGAGGAACTGAATTTTAAATTTTATTTCATTTTAATTAAATTCATCTAATTTTTATTAAAGAGCCACATATGGCTAATAGCTACTGTACTGGACGGCACCACAGTGTAAAGTGTTCGTCGTCTAAAAAATTAGATGTGCAGACAGTCAACATCAGAGATCACAGAATTATGGAGACCCTTTGAGTTCATCTTGTGCAATCCCCTCCTTTCTGCAATGGAGAAATGGAGGTATAGAGAAAGGAGGTGACTTGCCCAAGATAACACAGCCAGTGGCCAAGCTAGAACCAGCTGAGCCAGGTTTTCTGGCTCCCAGTAGAGTGCTCTTTCCAGGATCTATCCCTCCTCCTCCCACTTTTACACCCAACACCAGGCTGTGGAGAAATCAAATTAGTTCAAGTCAAGAATGCTTTTTTAACTTTCATACATCTGAACAACCCATTCTGGCAAAACACCTTGAATAGCCAAGGGAGGTTGCCTGTGCCAGCCAAAAAGGGAATAAAAGCCCTGGGTGGCTTGCCCAACCTGGAGGTGACAAGTGCCTAGGCCAGCCTTGGAGCTCCGCCATCCCAGGGGACAAAAGGGAAGGCAGAGCTTACCCAAGCAGAACCCTGCCTGGGGCTGCCTGTCCTGGGGTCCAGCCCAGGAATGTGGAGGAGCTGCAGCGCAGTGGACAGGGGGGCTTATGCTTTGGTCACAAGGTGGAGGTGGGCTCCAAGTCCTAGGTCACCGCCTACCTGCCCACCAACCCAGATAGAAGAGTCTGTGCCATGTGGATACCTGCCAACAAGCAGTGCTGGGCTGAGACTCAGCAAGCTTTACACAGCCCTGCTCTCCAGAGGCCCCTTTTCTCGGCTGGACTGCCAGATGGTTCTTAGTAGCCCTACACTCTACACTTAAAAAAAAAAAAGCCTAGAATTCAGCTTCCGGGGCAGTAGTCAAGTGGAAAAGCAAAAGGCAGGGGTTCAAGTCAGCTCCTCTACTCCCGGTATGGCCCTGGGTGAGTCCCCATCCTTTCTGGGCCTTCATCAGCTTGCCTGTAAAATGGAAATGGCCATATCCACTGTGACCAAAGGCCACTCTCACCAAAGTCCCAACAACATGTCATTTTGTAGAACCAGGACACATGTCCCACTGTGAAAGAGACAGAAGTGCTGCTTCTTTAAAATGAGGTTGTGCAAAACTTTTAAAAAAAATGGTAGAAGGGCTGGGGTCTGCAGGACAGAAGGAAATGTCTCGGGCTGTGGGGCCCCCCACCCACCTGTGTCCAGCTCCTGACCACCCCCGAGCCTCCGGCCCTCTCTCCCTCGTCCACCACGCCCGGCCTTGTGGCCGCCCTGTCGGCCAGGCTCACCCCATTGACTCACCCTTTCCCCAGATTACAGCGCTGCCTCTGCCCGCCATTTAGGTCTCACTGCCCCCTTCCCAGAGAGGGGCCAAGAGAGCCACTGACACCCCTCTCCCCATCAAATTCTCCAATTTTATTCTTTTAATCACATTTATCTATATCTGGATTTATCATAAGCATTTTTGTCTTTTTTTCTCTTCCTGTCTGTTTCTCTCCCTAAACTGTCATCATAGTATCCCCAAGTGTCTGACACATAGGAGCTGATCAAATGTTCATTGAGTAATTGGCTGACTGATAAAAAGCCTCTCTCATTTTGACTGTGGCTCCCACTAGACTGTGGCTGCAGGGAGTGGAAAATGGATCTACCTTGCTCACCACTGCAGCCTCACTCCTGGCCCAGGGTCAGCACACTGCAGGTCCTTTGCAAGCACCAGTGAAATGACAGATGACCAGGTACCATTGTCTCTCCCCACGCTGCTGGGCAGGCTGACCTATGCAGGGCCATGTGTCATCAAGGAAACAGCAAAGGCTTCTTGACATCCACATCAAATTAGTAGCTAAGGGCAGGGTGCAACTAATTTCAGTGTACTATTCCTAGCTAATTGGAAACTTCTCGGGATTCCCTTCTCGGAAGTTTGAATGAGAAGCTTGTGTAGTCTTTTTGTTTTGTGCAGATGCTTTGGGGAGCGGGTGCTCTTTCCCTGGGCCTTGCCACCATTCAATCGTGCAGTGTTTTAAAATCCCACCATATGGACTCTGAGTTATCCAGCCATTCATTCAACAAACACTTATAAGAACCCACTATGTGCCAGGTGCTGGGGACATAGGGCAAAGCTGGTGGGGAGAAACACAGTGACTTGGAATGACTTGAGACTGTACCTACACAGACTTGAGGGCACAGAAGTGGTACTAGTGACAGTGCCGCACCTCCTGCAATGGCAGCTGAGGGCCTCACTTTGGGCAGTGCCTCCATGCAACGCCAGTTAACTCAGAGGCTCGGGATGCCCTGGGAAGAAACAAGATGAATAAAGCAGCCTTTCCAAACTAGGGCACCCCACACTGACTCTAGGCTACATGGACACATTTTCCCTTTGGAAAGTGAAAAGCTGAATTCTGCTAAACATGTTTCCTTGGTGGCAGAGCCAATGACAAGGATCTTCAGGTCTCCCAGGCCTGTTCCAGCTGAGACTGGGAGCCCCACCAAGCTCCTGCCTTAGACTGCACTCCCTGATTAGTTCCTGGAAATCTGAAATCTGGACATCTCCACTTGCTCCCCTCAAACCCCTCTCCTACATGACCCTGCACCCCTGACCCACCCCAGCAGCCTCCTTCCAGACAGGCATCCCAGGCACTGACTTCTGGCCAGTGCTGGGTTGATGGTACCAATCCACTGGGAAGCTTGTCACACATATATGTCCCACTGCAAGAGTTCCTGATTCAAGAGGTGAGAGATGGCAGAATCTGTCTTTTTTACATGCTCTCTGAGGGATGCCAAGGTCCAGGCAAGTGTGCTAAGTGACCAACTGTAGGACTCCCCACAGCATTTCCACAGCTAATGGAACCAGCTGATAGGCCCTGGCCCAGAGGCAGCCCACCAGGGGGCTGGTGGGAGCCTCTGCCTGCACCTGAGGAGAAGTGCTGGGGCCATCTGAGACTCGGGACTTTACACTAAGATCTGGGAAAATAACATGCAGCTAGCACATTGCTAAAACTGTCAGGGCGCAGGGGCGGGGGCCCAGGCAACCGTGAGAC
The DNA here is from genome assembly GCF_000696425.1 of Galeopterus variegatus. Lineage (NCBI taxonomy): Eukaryota > Metazoa > Chordata > Mammalia > Dermoptera > Cynocephalidae > Galeopterus > Galeopterus variegatus. The sequence continues at coordinate 371,890 of NW_007726222.1, read as the reverse complement.
AAAGCCAAGGGGCACCCAAATTATGAGAAAACAGAAAAGATGCAGGAGAGCTGGGGAATGGGGAGTGCGGGTGGCTGGGGCAGATGTGTAGTTGAGGCAGCGATGGGGTGCCTGAGCGCTTTCCTGTTTCCAGACAAGCCCCCACCTCCCCCAGTCCTCCTGTGACTTCATGCTCACCCCCTTTGCTGAGGCAACTTGGCTCTTCTGGGTTCTGGACTTGCAAAGGAGCCCTGACTAAACGTCCCACCCTCTCTCTAGGCACCTGGCCTCCATCGCAAGCTCTGTGCGTGGCCCTCAGCTGCAACCCTGGCCCCTCACTCCAGAGATGGCTATCCTTCAAGAGATGAACAGGATCCCACACACCCCTCCTAGTGAGGCCCGGACATGAGGCAGACAGCTGTCATCCACCTCACTAAACACAGAAGCCAACCCACTCTTGTTCTAGGACCCCTCATGAAATGCATTTTGAGGTGGAAACATTAACAAATAGGGCACGATCTGGAACTCGGCTGTGGCTCCAAGTGGGTCACCTCGAAGGCATCTCCTTAAATGACTCTGAAGCTGGGGCAACACAAGGTCTTTGCTGGCAGCTCCATCCCCCCGCTGCTCCCCAGTGGGATCATAGGTCTGGGAGATGGGAGGGAGGGGAGGTACCAGGTGCCCATCAAGTGGGGTCCCAGGGGCCCATGGTGGCCCACGCCCACTGGGACTCCAGCAGGCAGGTCACAGGCGGGCTGGCAGCTCTATTTATAGGAAGCGGCTGCTGGGAAGGATAAGGAGTCGGGGAGAGCCGACACGGCAGTATTTTCCAAGCTCACGCTGTCTCGGCTTAATTTCATCCCAAGCAAATAAATCATTAAGGAGGCACCGAGTCCTAGAAGATCTGAGGAAGAAGGGCCATTAAACGGCACAGGCTTTGCTTGAATTATGGAAGGCCCGAGACGAGCAGCCTTATTAGTGGCTAGGCCGTAACTCAGGCGACCCGCCCGCGCCTTAACCGAGGGCGAGACCGGGTGAACGCGGCTCCCTCACCGCCCCCGCCAGCCCTGCAGCCCTCGCTCGCCCGGTCACTTGAACACCCACCCCGCAAATGTGCTTACTCTGTTCGTTGCTTTCCCAGCAGCAGCACCACCAAGTCCAGTCTTTGGGTTGAGAATGAGCGCAGTTTGCTGTGCTGGGTTTAAGAGTATTTAGTGCCATGGCTGTGGGCGCTGCTTTTATGGGCACACTGAAGCCACCGCCTGCAAGACGGCAGAGGACTCAGCATGACACCGCCCAGCATGGAGGTCAGAAGCCTGGGTGCTGGCCTAGGCCTGGATTCAAGTCCCAGACAGCCGCCTCCCAGGCATGGGCCGTGAGCTGGCCCTTCGTCTCCCTCAGCCTCAGTCTCCTCGTGTGTGGGTGGGGTGACAGCACCTTCTCCTCATCCCCGGGGATTCAGTGAGCTGCCTGCACCTGGCGCCCACTAGCCCTTGTATGGGGGCCGTGGAGGTTTCAACCAGAGGATGCGGGAGCCGCTGTGCTGAGCAGGTCTGGCCTTTTGTGAGTGCTCAATCAACAACTGCTTGACAAAGAGCTCCTTCCATTTGCAGTAATCCCTTCCCAAACAAAGTCTCCCTCATGGGAAAATCATGGGTAATAGTGTGGATTTACTTGTGCATACCTCACTGACAACTGTGAGAATTCGGGTTCCAGGACCTGTAAACTGAGTCACTGGGTGGTTGGAGAGGAAGAGAACAAGAGGGAAGAGGAGCTGGGTAGGAAAAGGAGGGGATGCAGAAGGCACAGCTGGACTGTCGGGAAGGGGAAGCAAGGCCCAGGAGCTGCCTGGAGTCAGCCAGGCAGGAGGGTGGCAGGCAGAGCAGACTCACAAACACCAGGCTCTGCTGGGGCAGGGGAGTGGCCATTTCCAACAAAGTGGTCAGCACAGACCGAGGCACCGAGGAATACACAGACGAGCTTGGCTGCAGGATCGCTGGGGGTAGACGTGTGGACTAGCTGTGATCGTGGGGCCCTTGCTCTGTGCCACACCCTCAACACGCACTATCATCGGCATCACCCAGGAGCTTATTAGAAATGTAGAATCTTGGGCCCTACCTGGACCTTCTAAGTCAGCATCTGCATTTTAACAAGATCCCAGGTGGCTTGAATGTACACTGAGGTTTGAGAAGCATTGCTGACAATAATTCTGTGGGGTAAGTACCATCACTATACTTTACAGGTGGGGATACTGAGAAACCGAGAAATTAGGAAACCTATGCCTAGGTCACCCAGGTTATAAACAGACAGACCAGCTCTTCCCCTGGGTCTCTGTGACTGTGCTAACCCTGGGGTTCTATGGTCTGAGCAGGGGTTGGGGCAGGGTCTCTGACATGTGGAAGCACTGGGAAGCCATGGAGAGTCTTCATCTGTGTGTGGGGAGGGGAAGACGCCTGTCTAAACTCTGCCCAAGCTCCACCCATTAGCCCCTTCCAGGCCCACCCATCATTCTCCTCCTAAGCAGCTACTTCCTGCATCATCAATGTCAGTTTTTTCAATACAGACTCATAAACTGCACTGAATTATCACTGCCTTGTCTCCGGTGAGGAGCATTTTCAAGGGAGATTAGAGGCCTGGGCTTTAGCTCTGGTTCTGCTGCTAATTGGCAGATGACCTTGGGCAAGTCCTCCCAGCTGTCTGGTCCATTCAGCTGCCACCTGTAAAATGTGTTTCTTGCACTGTCTGCTGGACAATATCTCTTCCAACCCCAGTGCCTGGGTCCCTGCTTTCATCCTTCTGCCAGTGCCTGAAAAGTGGAGCCCCTTCACCTCTTCCCCTTTCCTTTCCCCAAGGGTCCAACAGTGCCAGCCCACAGCCAGGCCTAGTAACTATCTGTCCAGAGGCAGATGCTGCCCCTCAGAGACACTGCCTCGGCAGCTCATCCCTGACCGATATGCACATGGCACAGCTGGTGAGGGCATCCTTGCTGAACATGTGTTCACCAGGCAAGTCACCGCCAGGAGCTGCAGCCTTTCAGAGAAACGCATGAACAAGATATTTAAGCTGGAAACCTTGGAAACTGCTCTCAGGGAAGGTTAAACACTCCCAGCTCATTTGCAACAAATTCACAGTGGCTCTGAACCTCGGGTGGCATTTCCATTATGTATGGTAAAGAAAAAAGAGTCAAAAACCTCCTGAAGCCAGCATATCCCCTTGTGTAAAATCCCTCAGATTTCACAACATGGAACCAAACTTAATAACAATAATTATTTCCACATTTATAACACAGTAATTTTATCAATCCATGGGAGCAGTAATAGTCATAATTAGCAATTTTTAAACCTACCATTTTTTAGTATCTGCTATGGGCCAGGCACTAGACCAGCCACCTTCTATGTATTATCCATGATCCTGACATCTCATGGCAAAATAAATTTTTATTTTTCAGACGAGGAAACTAAGGCTCAGGAGTGAAATGACTTGCTCAGGGTCACAGCTGATTAGAAGCCAAGTCAGGACTGAATCCAGCCTGGGGTCTTTCCAAAGAATCTGTAGCCCACAGTGCTGCTCATCTTGACCAAGACTGATTTCAAATGCCGGAGCCAGGGTTTGAAAGCCCCCTTATTGAGGGGGCAGGACTTCCATGAACCCACTTATGACTGTGTTGAATGCAAAAACTGTCTCTCAAAGCAGGGCCATGGTGTCTGAGCAAGATCTCTTCTCAGCTGAACGTCTGTTCCTTTCAAACAAAGATTAGGGGCCAGTTTCCTGAACTGAAATGTCTGGCCCATCACACAGTTTCTGCTTGGCCTGTGTGTGGGACAGTTGTGCTGTGCATGGCACACAGTGAGAAGTGGGAATGGGTCACTCCAGGGTCAGGCTTCGAGGGGGCAGCAGCTCATGGCCAACCCCTCTGTTCCAGCCAACTATGACTCAGGTCCCCCTGTGGTGGAGAAAATGAGAGCTATTCAGGTCGTGGGAGGCCAGAACATTAATATGCATTTATTGAGCACCTATTAAGTACTCTGTTCCAAGGAGTGCTCTGGGAGATGGCTGAGAAAGCTAAGATGCAGTCCCCACCTCAAAGAGCCACCACCTTCAGCATGAACAGCAGCATTGGCAGTAACAGAACAGCAAAACAGGTGTATTACTGGCCTATTCTGTGCACGTAAAGAGCCAGGTGTCTTATGCTGACACACACTCTATGTAAGGACTGACTGGATTACACAACTCCAATGATTTTAGTCCAATGTATCTGAAGCCTCCTTAATATCAAATTAATGTGATTCTACTGTATTTTAACGTGGAAACCAAATCATTCACAGGCACTCATCAGGTGCACAAGATGAGCTCAGCACTGCAATGGGAAATGCAGGATAAGCTTATTGATATTAACATTCTGAGCCCCATGCTGGATCCTGCTTCACTTCTGCTTCATTTCCAATACAGCTACTCTGTAAGGTGCATGTAATTATTCCCACCACACAGATGGAAAATCTGGGGCTGAGGGATGTTAATTAGCCAGGAGGGGCAGAAACGGAATTCAAGTTAGGACCAAAAGTTTATTCTCAAAGATTGAAAACTGACTAAATATCCAAAGAAAGGGATTTGAATATTTAAACTATGATACAACCATACCACGGAAACCCATGCAACTGTTAATAAAGAATGAAGCAGTTTTACATCAACTGCTATTAAACAATTGCTAAGGTTCATTAATGGGGGAAAATGAGGTATAGGGCAATGTTTACAGTATGATCTAAAAATTCTCTGTCATAAACATCCCTGGAAGGACATACAAGAAACTGCTAACGGTGGCTGCTAGCAAGGAGGGAAGTAGAGCTGGGGGCTGGGGTACGGGTGGGGGGTACTTCATGGCTACCACACACACAGTTTACCTTTCAGAAGTAAATACGCACATATTGAGTTGCCACTCTTTCCATTTCCCCTTGCATGACTGCTGGGGCGCCATCCCTGCCCTGAGGAACCTGATCACAACTCAGAGGAAGAAGGCATATGTGTGTGGAAAAGTGAGTGAGTGGGGTAGACGGGGCAGGGTGGGGGGTACTCAGTGCAGAACTGAGGGCTCAGAAACAGAGTCCTGGACTGAGGGCTGGGAGTGAGCTGGGAGCTGGGTAGGTTGATAGGGGAGGGGGACAGAGGAGAAACCAGGCCCAGACCTCGGTGGAAGAGTCACATCCAGATGTCAGGGAGGTTGGGAGGACCACACTGCCCTGTGATTCGCATAGGGGTCAAGCAGGAATATTGTGAGCTCAGCATGGACCGGGAGGACAGCTCTGGCAAGGGGATGGTGTCCTTGCAGTCATCCTGGTAGAAAATTCTCTCTGGACCTCATCAATATCAGAAGCCTTGGCTGGCTGCCAGCCTCCTCTGCTGAGCCCTTGCGCCAATAAATACTTGTTGGCAGATCGATTAAACCATCTAGGAACGACGTCTGGAAATACAGCTTCCGTGCCTTGGTGCAGGTGGACAATCCCTCTCGACCAGTTAGGCCCAACATATCTACGTTTGCACTCTCCTCTCCCTGCCAGTCAGCCCTGTGCACTGGTGCCTGCTATGTGGAGTCAGGCCAGCTCAGCCCTGGGCAGAATCAAGGCAGGGCTGGCCCAGGCAGCAGGAGATGGGGCAGAGGAGTGGTTGTGACCTGGGTTTAAGCACAGCTCTGCCACATGCTATCTGTATGGCCGTGGGCAAGTTCTTCACATTTCCAAGACTCAGTTTCCTCATCTAGAAAATGGGGATAATAATGGTAACATTGCCTCACAGCTTACTGTGACTGAAAGAAAAAAAAAATGAGTAAAACACTCAGCCAAGGGCACAGCACATGGTGATATCCAACAAAAAGTGTAATTATTAATACGCCCAAATCAAAGCTGTTCGCGACGACCCCTAGGCTGCTTCTCTGTCCCTGGGGTTCCTCTCCACTTCCTGCACCCTCACACACCACTCACCACCCAAAAACTCCAAGACATGAGACAAAGCCAATCTGTCAGCTCCCCTGGCCACTAGCACGTGCAAAGAGTTGCCTGGGAGCCCAGGAGCAATTCCGGAAACAGCACAGAGCAGATTCCAAAGGCCTGGCCCACCCCAGGGGCCGAACCTCCCAGCAGGCAGGACATTTACAGTGACATTCCCCTGTTAGCGATCAAGCATGCCTGATTCATGGTCCCCCGCTGGGGCTGTCTTTATACAACTTAGCTTTTCAGAACACTCTGTGGAGCTGTGCTGAGCCAAGAGCTTTGAGGGCTGGAGATGAAGCTGGCAGGAGGAGGAAAAATGACAGGGACAGCAGCGCAGCACCTCACCCAAGCTCACTGCTGAAGGCAAGGGTCCAGCCCTTTGCTGCACGGCCACCCGGGCAGGTGGAGCAGGCCCCTCTGTGCATTCTCTCCTTGGCTTGTCTGTAAATGTCTCCATGATGTCCCCATTGGGCAAGTCTGCCTCAGTGTGAACCCAGGATCCCTCAGTTACAGCTGTGTGACCTTGAGCAACTTACTCAAGCTCTCTGTGCCTTGATTTCTTCATCATAAACTGAAGATAATAATAGAGGTATTAGTTCAAAGAGTCATTACAAGGCTTAAATGAGGCAAAATGCATAAAATGCTTAGAACAGAGCTCAGCACAGATGAAACACTACACGTATTAGTTATTGTTGTTGCTGTTACTATTATTATTATTATCTGGGCCCTAGACAATCTGAGACAGTTTGCCCATTTGCCCGGCCTCGGTTCCATACTTCTCAGCTCACTCAGATGGTAGAGCTCCTGGGCGTCCTGCAGCTCTTTGCAGTGACTTCCAGATGCTGAGCCGTTCCACTCCATGATGTGGCAGAAGAGCAACTTCACTCACAGAAGGTTCAACAACATTATGCATTTGCAAAAGGAAATCACACCTTCAGTAGCTCCTGCCCTCAACAAATACAAGCTTCAGAGTTAAATGCAGTAAGCCCTTGCTAAGCCTTGCTTTTCCAGTAATAAAAATTCAAAAATTGAGAAAGCGATATCCATTAACTTATTTCCATCACATTAGAGCAAAAGCCTCTATTAAGGCCACTTTTGTTTTAATCCATAGGTGAACCCCAGAACCTAGTTACTCAAAGCAGTGAGCGCTAATTGCTGTGTGTCTGCTCTGTGCCGGTGACCTTCATTATCCCCATTTGACAAAGGAGAACACTGAGGTTCAGAGAAGGGAGGTAACTGCCCACGGCCTCCTGCTGAGTGCTGGGGCTAGGGTCTAACCCAGTCTGTGAGGGCCCCAGGCAGAGTTTTCTCCCCTTATTATGTGTGGGGAAGCAACCCTTTTTGCTCCCAAGCATGTCTCTGACTCTGGTCCCCCACATGCTGGTTGGGTCTGGGTTTGGGGACCTGCCACCATGTCCACAACCAACGTTGGCTCAGAATTATTTACATCCACACAACCCAACCTTGTGTTACCTTTCCTGCCCAGGGACTCCCTAGGGCCAAACTATTCCCAGTCCCCGGGAACTCACAGTAGACTTCAGCCAAGGCCACGGGCTACAGGCATCACACAATCCCTTCCCAACTACCCGCCTGTGCACCACTCCCTAGGGCCAAACTATTCCCAGTCCCCGGGAACTCACAGTAGACTTCAGCCAAGGCCACCGGCTACAGGCATCACACAATCCCTTCCCAACTACCCGCCTGTGCACCACCCCAGGGAGGCTCCACTGCAGCCTGTCCTATGGCCCACCCTGGAGTCAGTTTGTCCCAGGCTTACCAAGAACAGGCCTTTCAAGTCTAGGGAAGCTGAGCTTCCCCTTTCTGTAATCTCCTCCCCACCCCCAAGATAGAGAATGTTATTCCTATCTGGAGAAAAGCCTATTGCCATAGCCAACAAGCTAACCCTATTACTGAATGGGAGATGCCACAGGCTTGCATTACATGACATCTTGGCTCTCCTGCCTCCTAGATTCAGTATCCCAGATTTGGCCAGCCTGACCCATCACTGCCAGTGGGAGGAGGATGGAACACTCCAACTTTTCATCCCACCAAGCTTCTCCAACCACCTAAGGGACCCATGAGCTCAAAATACTCCAAACACAGTTGCTCTTCCCTACCCAACCTCCCTGAACATCACACCAAGATTGCTCCTGATCCTAATATGGGGAGCCGCTGGCTGCCACACTGTTAGCACCTTGGTTTTGCACCTGAAAACCAAGCAACTGATAATACGCATGTGTAAATCAGCAGCCAAAAGGAAGCCTACCCTACTTTAGCAGCCTGATTATTGGCTCTGGCAGCTCCCACTGGGTGTCAACGTCAGGCCTTTAATCCCAGCTATCATATTATTGGTGCCACCACACAAAATCTCACAGCAGCTGTGAAAGGGACCTTATACTGTCCCATTTTACAGATGAGTAAAGTGAGTCTTAAGGAGTTAGAGTGACTCAAGGACAAAAAAACCCCACTGAGCATTGGGGAAGTAAGTTGGACATAAGGCACATGAGATTCCAGAGCCTTGGTACACCAAGGCCACCCTTCTGGTCCAGTGATCGGTTTTCCAGTTCTATGAAATGAAGAGCATTTGCCGTTGCTCTAGGTTTTCTCACCATGGGGGTTCACCTGGTCACCCCGTCGAAGAGGGTTCCAGACAGTTTCCACAGGGCATCCTGTTGACTAAACTTGCCCTCAGGACATACTCATTCGCTCCTAGATTTAACCAGTTAAACAGAACAGATTCCTGCCCAACATTCCCAAGGACAGGCAGCCTTTGAAACCCCCATCCTCCTCGCCAGCACACTTACGGTCAAGGCCATTGATGTAGCGCATGGTGACTTCGCAGTGGCCCCACACAGCACTCACCACCGGGTACAGCTTCTTTCCCTTGAGGCCCTGGAAGGCCACGCCCAGGTACTGGCCGTCCACGACGAAGCTGAGGGTGCCCTCGTCCATGTCCAGCACCACTAGCAGCGAGTCGGGCAGCGCAAAGGCCTCGTCGGGCCCCAGGAAGGCCGGGTAGGCCACGCCCGGCCGGTTCTTGCCATCGTGGTAGAGGCGGCTGCGGCCCAGGTCCCAGCCCCAGGACTCGGCGTCACTGCCCACCAACGCTGTGTAGCCCACGGAGTGCAGGGGAGCCCGGGCCGTGGCCACCCCCACTACGGCGTGGGTGCCCCGCTGGCGAGCCGGCCAGGTGATCTGCCAGGCGTGCAGGCCGCGGGCATGGCCCACCTTGCCGCGGATGCCGTCCGTGCTCTGGGCCACCGGGTGCCGGTGGAAGGTGAGCCGGTCGTCATCCTTGACGAAGACATTGAGCGAGCGGTCCTCGGGGTTCCACGCGTGCCGCAGCTGCACAGCCAGCCCCGCCGCCGGCATGTCCAGCAGCTGGTCCAGCCGCGCCGGCCGCCCCGGCTCTGCACCCAGCAGCTCCCGCT
>NW_007726222.1:352682-361499 GCF_000696425.1 Galeopterus variegatus | reverse complement strand
CTGCACCCAGCAGCTCCCGCTTGGCGGGCCGCAGAGCCGGCTCTCGCACCTCCACCGACTTGAGGCTCCCCGAGAGCTTCTGGCCCATGGTTCACTGCGGGGAGGGGGCTGCAGTCCACCGCTACCTTGTGGGAGCCCCCACTCCCCGCAGCCGGGGATGGGCCACGGGGATGGGAACCGGACTTCCGGACCGCGGACCTCCACAGCCTCTACCAGGCAGGGGCAGGGGCCCAAGCTCCTGCAAAAAAGCAAAAGGCATGGGTTATAGCAGCAGCAGCAGCAGCCGCCACAGCAATAACAGGTTACCGATCCCTTCATTTATGCCCATGCCTTGGCTGAGCCCTTTGCATGCATAATAATAATAACTCAAATAATATCTGGCACTAATCTAGCACTCATCATATGCCAGACACTGTTTGAAATGATTTACATGTATTCGCTTATTTAATCTTTAAGACCCGCCCCCACCCATAAGACACATATGTTATTATTCCCATTTTACAGATGAGAAAACTAAAGAGCAGAGAGAGGATACGTTATTAGCCAAAGTCCCACAGGTAAGAAGTGATGAAGCCAAGATTCATAGGCCATCTGGCTTCAGAATCTGTGTTCTGCACTAGGACAATCATAGGTCATCTTATTTTAGAAATAAAGACTGAACCCAGAAAAGTCGTGACTTGCCCAAGATCATACAGCCTGGATGAGAACCCAGGTGCCTTTGATCCCAGGGGACAAGCCCTGTGCCAAGTTGAGGGGGACCACCCAAGACATGCGGGCTGCTGATGTGTAGAATGTGGCCTATTGGTTCCCAACCCTAGAGGCCCTGGGGAGTTTAAGTAATATCCTAAAATGCAGCCAAGCTTGAGAAGCAAGACACCAAGTGAGGGCCCAGCAAGTTCAACTGGGACATGGACCAGGCAAGGGGGATGGGGTAGGGTCTCCACGGGAAGGTAAATGAGGGTGAGCAGGAAGGATAAGGGAGCTGGTGTCCAGGCTCTGAAGCCAGACCGAGCTGCATTCAAATCCCTCTCCGCATCTCTTAACTGTGTCCATAGGAAGGTCTCCTAGCCTCTATGAGACTCCAGTTTCCTCATCTGTAAAATGGGGACAAAACACCTTCCTCTGGTGGTATGGGAATCTGAGAGACAATAATATAAAGGACCAGGCCTGGGACTCTGCAGGCAGGTGTTCCTCTCTGGCTCTGTTCTCTGGGTATCCCACATAGACCCTTTGCCTTTGGATGGGCCAGTTCTTTCTTTGGGCATATAAACACTGCTACATTTACCCCAGACAGCCTTTCCTGAGGCAAGATCCTAGTTTTTATGAAGGAAGAATTGGCCACCATCACTAGATGACCAGCCAGAACCCAGGGTGCCTGGGATGCTTGAATGGGCCCTAGATGTGGGGAGAGATGGAGAGCTAAGCCTGCAGCCTGTCCAGAGCAGAGGCATGTGTTCTCACCTCCCTGGCCTGAGAGCTGCTGGGCTCGGAACTTCCCCTAAGACATGTGAGGCAACAGACCAGCATTTCTCACGCCCTGCCCTGTCCTGCCCTGCCCTGCCTAGCTTCAACCTCCCACCCAAACGGTGGCACACCCCTAACCAAAGTCCAGGTGAGAGGGAAAAGCCCCGCTGCCACACAGCACAGACAAGTATACTGTGGGTTTCTTTTTTCTTTTCTTTTTATTTTTTTAATTTCACTTCTCAATGTACATTGTAGTTGATTTTCATGACCCTTTATCAGTTCCTCTCCCCACCCCCACATCATATCTGTTCACTTGATGTAAACAATTCAAGGAATTTTTGTGGTTATTCTGTTTTCTCCCCTCCCCGACCTTTTATTTGTTTGTGTGCTTATTTATTTATTTTTAGCTCCCACAAATAAGTGAGAACATGTGGTATTTCTCTTTCTGTGTCTGACTTGTTTTACTTAATATAATTTTCTCTAAGTCCATCCATGTTGTTGTGACTGGTAGTATTTCATTCTTTTTTATAGCAGAGGAGTATTCCATCGTGTAGATTTACCTACCACAGTTTCCTTATCCACTTATCTGATGATGGACATTTGGGCTGGTTCCAGCTCTTGGCTATCGTATATAGAGCTTCAGTGAACACTGGAGTTCAGGTATCCCTTCGGTATGGTGATTTCCATTTCCCTGGGTATATTCCCAGCAGTGGAATAGCTGGGTCACATGGTAGATCTATCTGTAATTGTTTGAGGAACCTCCATATCATTTTCCATAAAGCCTGCACCATTTTGCAGTACCACCAACAGTGCATGAGAGTTCCTTTTTCTCCGCAACCTCGCCAGCATTTATCATTCTCAGTCTTTTGGATATTAGCCATCCTAACTGGGGTGAGATGGTATCTCAAAGTGGTCTTGATTTGCATTTCCCAGATGCTGAGTGAGGTCGAGCATTTTTTCATGTGCTAACCCTCCCACTTTTTTCTCTTCTTCCGTTTTCTTTCCTTTCTATTATTGTCAGACCCCGGTTTCAGCTGATGTTGACCCTATTCAGAGAGCTCTGTCTGACGTCTGATTTGAGGGAATACCAGAACCCATAAAAATCTGCACGCTAGATAGTTTTAAGATAGCAGATAAAGTAACTCCTTTTCATATCTGAAAGCACCCAAAATCAAGGAGAAAGAGAAACAGAAATGCAAACTCCCTCCTCAGCAAACCTAGAACCTATTTGTAACCTGGACCATAATTTACATAAGGAAAGGCTGCCAAAAACAGTAAAGGGCTGCCAAAAGCAGTGAAGATCAAAAATGGTGTGAGAAAACACCTACAGAGGACACCTGTGGCTGCAAATCTCAGATAAAGCTGGCAGAGCTAGCCAGTAGTTGGCACTCCCTGAAGGAAGAAACCAATGATTCCTAATTGGGAACAATGGGAACAGGGTATGTGGTCTGGCAGTGGGAGCCACCTCTGACACCCTGGGAAAAGAGGACAGCAGGGCTAGCAGAGGAAACCACAGACCCACCATCTTTACAGGAAGCAGTGTGTTGGTGAGGCAGAATGGGAAGAGGGCTCTGAAAAGCAGTGTGTTGGTGAGGCAGAATGGGAAGAGGGCTCTGAACTGGGAGAATCCTACAGCTACAGAAATCTGCTGACTGAATAAAAGCAAAGACTAAAAAAAATCACTACCACAATCCTGTGAGCAAAGTTCCTGTGAACCAGGAAGCAATGATGCCCTCTTAAAGTACTTCCTGGCATCCCCTCTACATGGACTGCCTACAAAATGCTGACCCAAGAAAGTTCACCTCTTTCAAAGAGGAACCAGCACAGGATATAGTCAAAGATGCTATAGGAGAAATAAAGGAGTAAACAAACAAGACAAAACATGGCAAACCAAGAAAATTCACCAGAAAAAAGCTGTCACAAAGCAGATGAGAATTGTGATCACATCTGTAAACTAACTTTGTGACCACGTAATTCAGAAAGGAGACAATCAGTCCAGTCTAAACGAAAGATTAAATCCATTTTACATAGTTATAAGTAAAGGTTACCTCTAGAACTGAAAATACAATACAAACTTCCAAATTGTCAGAAGGAACACAACACAAAGTAAAACAGATGATTTACTGAAAGATTTTTAAGAAGCGATAGAAGCAAAAAGACATAAAGATATAAAATATGATAGTAAAAATAAGACCAAAATATTAACCATATCAATGAATGGCTGTAATAAACTACTGAGACAAAAATATCCTCAGATTGAGGAACAGGACAAAACCTCCAGCCGTATGCTACATGTAAGAGACATCCCCAACGCTAAGTGACTCAACAATTTTGAAAATAAAGAAACACATACTAGGTAAGTGTAAACTCACACTAAGCAGGCACTGTTACCTTCATAGTAGGCAAGTAAAGTTAATTTCTAGGCAAAAGGTTTTAAGTGAGACAAAGAAGAATATAATAATAAAGAGTATTATCCATGATTGAAGATCTAACACACCAAATAACAGCACCAAAATTCAGAGCAAAAGCCAGAATAAATAGGAGGGATCTTAGACAGGTACACATTAGAGGCAGGTAAAAAAAAAAAAAAAGAAAAAGAAACAGTTCATAAAACAAGAAAGACCAATTGCTCCTTTAAAAAGATGCTCTATGAAATGCATAATGAAAAAGAAAAAGATTAGAACTACAACAAAATGCCATTTTTGTCTATCAGATTAGCGAGGATCAAAAAGTTGGGGAGCATCTTCTTGGAGAAGTTGTGGAAAAGCAGAGAGGCTCATGTGTTGCTAAAGTGATATGCACATACCCTTTGACCTAGCAATTCCACTTCCGTACTTAGTAGATGGGCGGGTACTTCAAAAAAATTGAATTAGGGCCGGCCCGTGGCTCACTCGGGAGAGTGTGGTGCTGATAACACCAAGGCCATGGGTTCAGATCCCATATAGGGATGGCCGGTTAGCTCATTGGGTGAGTGTGGTGCTGACAACACCAAGTCAAGGGTTAAGATCCCCTTACCGGTCATCTTTAAAAAAAAAAAAAATTGAATTAAAAGATAATACAAATTTTTTCATGAACGTTTTGAAGACCGCTCATGTTCTCAAATGCACAAAACTACCTATGTACATAAGGTAAGCTAAATAAATAATGGTATGCTGTAAGGGAATGCTATGCAGCTGAAGAAAAGAAGGTATCGATATGGAAGATCCAACGATAGATGAAGTCCAACAAACCAGGTGCAGAACGAAGGGCTGGAGGATGAGGAGGGGGTGAGGTATTTAATCCAAAGGGACCAAACGGAAAGGAGAACCAGCTGTTTCTCTAAGGAAACTGGACAGTTTTAGAACTTGCTTTTCTCTGCTCACCCTAGAACTTCACACTGATCTTCACCCAGACCTTGAGCCTCAACCAAGTTATGAGAAATAAGCAAGATGACATGTCCGAGGTGCTGGGCGTGTGGTAGGGATTCAATCATGGAGCCATCATGCATTCAAGGCGGCCTCTATAAGTTTGTACAGACTGCCCAAGTGCATCTAACCAGGAGGTGAGTGGGGACTGGAATCTGCTAGTTTTGTAATTCACTCAAAGATACCTTATGCTCCCATTCTAACAGAGCAGCAAACTGAGGCTCTGAGGGGAAGCATGACCAAAGTCACATGGCTATAAGATGGCAGGGCTGATCCCAAACTGGGTAACCTGAACTCCAAGTCCCCTCTGCTTCCTCCACTAACCTCAAGTATCAGCACTTACTCTGTGCCAGGCAACATACCAGCCACTGCTGAGGCACTATGAGGCGGACATCATGTGTTCCTTTATTCAAAAGAGGGAACAGGCTCAGAGAAGTTGCATAACTTGCCCCGGGGTCACACAGCTTGTAAGTGGCAGGACTGGAACCAACCCCAGGGCCACTACAGGACAAGCCTGTGCTCTCACATCTTCCTCCACACTGTGTAGAATAATGCCTTCTTCTTGGGGCTGACTATAACCAGCTCTGTGTGACATGGGAAATCTCTAAGGGAAGCTGCTTTATCCTTGTACACCACCATGTCAACTTTGGAGCTGCTGCTGTTGTTGAAGAGACACATTCAACGTGTTTGAGAGCAACTGCCAAGCAGCGGCCCCAGAGGAGACCTCTTCCTAGTTCTTGGCTGTGGCCCGTGCTGGGTCACTGAGGGATGGTACTCTCCCTCCTGACTGTGGTCTCCAAGTCCCTGTCCTTATCAGTGGCAGGCAGGGATGCTAAAGGATGCTCACATTAGGGGTGTGACCAAGTGGGCATATAAACAGACAGCCCCTTTGCTGCTCTCCCCAGTACAGGGCCCAGAGCGGAGTGCTCATGTCCACTAATGGCAAGCCACTAGACAAACCTAGCAGCGGTACAATATAACGAAGGGCGGGAGACCTGGGCTTGAATCCCTGCCTGTCTGCTGGGCCCTGGGCAAGGACTTGACCACTCTGAGACTCATCAGAAAAGTGCTGCTAACTATGTGCTAGCCTCGCCTGTCTTTGCGAGGATCAGGGCAGACATCTGTAAAGTCGAGCACAACACAGGTCACCCAGGAGGCATCCAGCAAATGGTGAGTGTGCCTTTATGTATGTCCTCCAGCATTGCCATTTCACTACTTGAATGCATCCTGCTGCGGGCTGAATGCTTGTGTCCCCCCAAAATTCACATGTTGAAGCCTTCATCCCCAATGTGATGACATTTGGAGGTGGAGCCTTTGGGAGGTACTTAGTTCATGAGGGTGAGCTCCGCCTCCTCCAAGAAGCCTGCCCTAATGCACCAGGCCTCCAGGCTCTTGCCCCGCACCTCTGTCCACCCTGAGCTAGGTAGGAGGGATGGCTTTCTGGCCCTGCTGATCTGCTATTTTCTACCTTGAGAATGTTCTGTTCCTCTGAGGCCAGGAAACACTTGTGCCCCCCCATCTCCCCACCCCCCCAATGCACAGACACAAGCACAATGCTTTGAACACAGGGCAGAGCACACATATGGGCTGTGGAGAGGATGTGCTGGGCTTCAGGGAGGGCTCCCTCTCTGCCCTTTTTAGAGGATGGAGCAGGGAAAGGACCAGGGCTGGGTCAGGAGATGGGAACATAGGGGTTATTTCTGCCACTAACACAGTCACTACCTCTAAGCGGCTGACTCTAGGCTGTATTCGGTCTGCCCCTTTGTTAGATACTGCTTTGCACCTTCCCTGCTTCCAGCCCTCGTTTATTCATTCAACAATCACTTAGTAAACACCTACCATGTGCCAGGCACTGTGCAGCTGGGAGCTAGGGACACAATAGTGGCCATGTCAGGCTCAGACCCTGCCCTCTTTCTCCAGCCAGAGGGAGTGGGAGCTTGTCACATTTATCTTCTTGTCTCCACTGCAGCATATGGCACTGGGCCAGGCACATGGGACAGACAGCAGAATCTAACTTCTCGATAGGAACAACATCATCCTTAACCCAGAGAGCAGCCAGCACACTGAACAATGCCGAAGGGTGCCTCCACCACACCCCTCAAACCAAACTTAATTTCTTTCACTATGCCTGGATGGGGACACAATGACATTATCCGGAAGAAGCCACTTAGGGCTTCAATCGTGGCTGAGCAAGAAAACAAAAACTCAAATTGCTAATTGCCTTTCCAGGACCCTGGAGGGTGTTACCACCCAACAAGGAAATGAGGAGACATGAAGTGGCAATGTTGCACCGTTTAAGGAACTTCAGTGGTTTGCAAAATACGATGCACAGTCTTCAGAGGCCCAGGACCTGAAATCAGTCTTGGAGGCCTGTCTGGCTGGGATCGACAGGCCAAGGGTCTGAAAGAAATCCACTCACTGTGGCCTCTGGCTTTGGACTCCTGGGGTAAGGTGTGGGAGCAGGTTTGATTCCTTCATTTAACCAGCAGTAATGATGCCCTTCGGGGATGTGAGACTTCAGTAAAGGATAAAACCCAATCACTTCCCTCTAAAGAAAGCCCACACCGAAGGGGTCAGACCTGGTGACAGGTTTGAATAATGATGAAGACTGTAAAAAGAAACACAGTTTGATACCACTGGAATTCTGTTAACAGACTGCTTATTACTTTCAAACATATACTACAGCGCTTGAAAAAAATGCAAAGCTGACCTAATCATGCTCCCCGCTTAAAATCCTCCCCAGGTTCTCCATGACTTTCAGGATAAAGTTCACTCCTAACCCTAACCCACTCCCAGAATATCCCACACACTCAGCCAGCCCATCTCCCTCAGGGAACCCCTTCACTCCATCTGCCCAGCCTCTCAGCAGTTCCCTGACATGCTGCTACATCGTCCCTTCCCTCTCCCTGCCCTTCCCCCGCCACGTACACACATCTGTGTAATTGTGTAATTCCACAGTGCAAGAGGTGTCAAGGGGTATCAACACCTCTGGAAGCCCCCGACCCTGTGCTCTCAGAGCTGCTGCACTTGCTTCCACACTGCACTTATCACAGGGCCATGACATCTCCTTAGCTGTCCGCCTCCCACCAGACTGGGAACAACTCCAGAGCTGGGGCTGGGTCTCCCTCATCAGAGTTCCCACGGGCCTGGTTTAAAGAAAGTGGTGGGTGAACATCTGTGGAAGGCACAAGTATGAACAAATGAATAAAAGCAACCTGCTGCCTTAGAGAGAACTTGCACCTGGGAGTGAACTGGAAAGGCAGCGCCATGAGCTCTGACAGTTCCTTAAACGTCAAATATTCCTCAATTCTCATCTCTGTACAATGGTGCCAATGACACCTGCCTGGCCGTGCTTTGAACGGCATGTTTTTAAGGTTCTCTTAGTATATATTAAATAGAGAGGCTGTTTTATTAAAAGATGTTCATTCAGAATGAACCCATCGGCAGTGAATGAACTAAAGAACCCCTAAGGTTTCATCCACAAACGTCCATTAGCTTTTCCCCTCTGCACATACACACACGGAGCTCACGCTACAACCGGCTGGGCAAATCTTCTCTTCCCCAAGAGCTCACAAAGAGAGCCGTCTGTCCAGTTCCAGGTGGAAACGTCTCACGCCTGTCTTCCTGGAGCATAAATCAATGAGGCTTCCCCAGCACTCCTCCTGGAGTTTCCATGGGATCCTCCCACGCGTGACTGAGCCACCAAGGTGGAGGCTCAGCTATCAGCCAGCAAGGAGAGAAGGGGATGGGATGAAGGAGGTTTGCTGGGCAGTGACAGGGGCCCCATGCTCTGAAGGTCATTTGAAAGAGATACACCTCTGAGCCAGCAGGCGTGGTCACTGCAGCTGCTCCTGTGCCCAGAGGGCTGCCCCAGGCACGTGTGGGTTGTTGGCAGGACAGCTAGTCT
This sequence comes from Galeopterus variegatus, assembly GCF_000696425.1. Taxonomy (NCBI): domain Eukaryota; kingdom Metazoa; phylum Chordata; class Mammalia; order Dermoptera; family Cynocephalidae; genus Galeopterus; species Galeopterus variegatus. The sequence continues at coordinate 352,724 of NW_007726222.1, read as the reverse complement.
CCCTGAGGCCTGGCTCAGGCAGGAACAAAGCATGAAGGTGCG
>NW_007726222.1:350574-352227 GCF_000696425.1 Galeopterus variegatus | reverse complement strand
GGGGGGTGGGGGGGGGGTGGCACTTAACGGGACCCTCTGGGGACAACTTCTATGAAGAAAATGATCTGCATGTCCCACCCCTCATTTATCTCCCAAGATGAATTTTCCCTACTTGGTGTAACTGGTGAAAACAGGATGCCTGAAAGGAAAGCAAAACTACACATGCCTCGGGCTGACATAATAGGGATGCACTGGGCGTTCTGAAGGTCCCTCGGTTAAGCCTGAGGTATCTCTGGCAGCATTTTTAAGATAACAAGGAGGAAAGGAAAAAGGATGAGAGGAAAGGAGTAAAAAGGGAGATGTGTGAGAGAGAGAGAGAGAGAGAGAGCAGGATTTGGGAGGGAGCCACCCTAGCCCCAGGAATTTGTGTGACTTGCATGTCTCATAGAATGTGGCAAACAGGTGGGACGTCTCTGTGGCCTGGGTAACTGGGCCGAGCCCCACTCATTTCTGGAGAAGCATGAGTACACTGTAATGACATTTCACAGCCTTAAAAGCCAGGTGGGTGGCTTTGGGACCACTCCAGCCTCTCCCTCCCCACATCCCTGCAACATGGAGGTGTAGAGCTCACCCTAGCAGTTTCCCTGCCTCCTCCCAGCTCCAGGGTCGACCCTGCCTGCCCCATATAGGGCACCCCCAAGGTCCCATCTTCAGTTTTTGCCCCTGTCTCTCTCTCCATGCATCTTCTCTTAAGACTCCCATCTCCAGCCCTCTGCAGATACTCCCAAGCCCGATCCCCAGCCCTGCCATCTTTCCTCAGCACCTCTGACCACCCTGGACCAGGGCTCCTTCAAACGACCTTGCAAAGCCACTGGTCTCTTTTCTGTTATGAGCCTCCCACCATGGGCAAGCACACCCTCTCAGACCTGCGGGACATTATGCTCCACTGGCACCTCAGAATCTGCATGTCCTAGGCTGAGCCCAGCCTCTTCCCTCGCCCGCATACCAGGTTCCCCCTGCACGTCCGTTTCTGCTATTGATCCCCTGTCTCTCACTCTCCTGCATCAATGCCTTCAGCTCTCCCTTAGTTCAGACCTTGCCTGGATTACTGCCAAGGTCTCGTAATGGGTCTCCCTGACTCCAGTTTTGCCCTTCAGCCCGCCCTCCATGCGTCCACTGGGTAAATCTGACCAAGCTGCCCACCCACCTGCTCATCCAGCCCAGAGGAGCTGCCCCCCTTAGATTGGCACCCAAGGGGCCTGTGGAGACCTGCTCTTGCTTATTTCTCCCACACCCAGTCTCTCATCACAGCCCACCTCAGACCAGTCAGGCCAGACTCTCAAGTCATCCTGTTCACACCTAGGAGTCCTGGGAGCCTCCCCACCTTCCCTGGCCTGCCTGACACTCCCTCACTCTCCTGCCCCCCAAGCAGGGCCCAGCACCCCTCTGTGGCAACCCTCCATCCCACTGTGTCCTTGTCCTAGCTGTCAATTCCCGCCGACATCTCCTGCACCACACGCAGTCATTACCCAGCCAGCCTCTCTCCTGTACTAGCACACAGCCCTGTCCCTGCTACCTCTGGCTGCACTAGGAAGTACTCTCAGGGTGAGGAAGGAATATCCACTCTACACCTCCTGTACGGTTTGCGGTTTTTTTGTTTGTTTGTTTGTTTGTTTTAAAGATGACTGGTAAGGGGATCTTAACCCTTGACTT
>NW_007726222.1:295520-350002 GCF_000696425.1 Galeopterus variegatus | reverse complement strand
TGACTGGTAAGGGGATCTTAACCCTTGACTTGGTGTTGTCAATACCACGCTCTCTCAAGTGAGCCACGGCCCAGCCGCCCTGGTTTGCATTTTTAACAAGAAACATTTTTTCCATAATTAAAGTATACACTTTAAATGGGGATTAAGTTTTAAATTTAATGTGTGAAGCAAAAATCGCATGCAATCAATACTGCCCTGGAAAGTTCTTCTGAAAGTCCACAAAGTTCATGATAAATGATTTGGGGTACACCGTTCTCTTTCTAAAACAGTGCGGCACAGACAGCTGTGTTTCCTACAGCTTCAGCACAGATCCCTGTTTCTGGAACTGAGCAGCAGTAAACCAGTTGGCTTACGTGGGGAGCAAGTTTTATTAAAAATGTATGGCTGGTTTTTTATTTTTTATTGTTGATCTTTTTTTTTTTGCCAACCACGTATGGTCATATTCACATTAAGTGTTATTTTTTAAAAAATGACTATGAGACAGAGACTTCTGGTGACCTCAGTCTAGGTCCCACTACTCCTCTGCTTTTCCACATCGAGCTGCCTGTTCTAGCTGGGGGGCTGCCTGAGACCCTTTGTTTCTGTACCAACAGAGAAGAGACCTTTCAAGAGCCTGGATGTGTGGCAACAGGCCAGGCAGCTCAGGGAAAATTAAGTAACTTGTATTAAGTAACTTGGATTGAATTATGTCCCCCCAAAACTAGTGAAGCTTGAATTGCCTCCCAAGTTTTACGTATTAGAAACTTGGTCCCTACTGTGACTGTTAAGAGGGTGGGAAATCCTATTATGGTGACTGAAAGGTGGAGCCTTGAACAGGTGATTAGATTGTAGGATCATGTCTCAGGGAATGGATTAAAAGTGGTGGTCAGGGGCGTGGTTCTGAGGGCTTTAAAAAGAGAAGGAATAAGAAGCTCTCTCTCTTGGTCTCTCTGCTTCCACCATCTTGCAATGTGAGACCCCTGGGTCACTGTTGCCACCACCAGATGGACTTCGGACTTCCCAGCCTCAGAAACTGTAAGCAATAAATTTTGTTTTTCTTTATAAATAACCCCATCTCAGGTATTTCTGTTATAGCAACACAAGAAGGACTAATACATAACTCCTGTATGGTAAGTTGTACTGGGTCTTTCCCCGAAAGGGCAAGGAACTCTGCCACTGGCCCAGGCCTTGGCCACTTTCCAGGACAGGTATACAGGAACCAAGGACAGGCCCGCATAAATGATGAGAAACTTCCAGTTCTACAAAAAGCCAGGGGGACAAGTATTCTAGGCAGGGGGAACAGCAAGTGAGTAATCCCTTGGAATGTTGGAGCAAAACCAAGAAGGGCAGGGAGCTGGGGTTGATGCAGAGGACAATGGTGGGAAAGGGGTGGGAGGGCAGCGGGCAGATCTGGAGGACCTGCGGGTCTGGATTTTACTCTTTGGCAGCCTTGAGGAGTTTTGAAGCTAGGGAGGAATTTGATCTATTTACATTTTTTAAAAGAAGCTTCTGATAAATGGTTATTACTATTTGCTAATCTGATACATGAACAACTGAATCTTATTGTAGTTTTTTTTTTTTTTTTTTTTTTTTTTAAAGATGACCGGTAAGGGGATCTCAACCCTTGGCTTGGTGTTGTCAGCACCACGCCCAGCCAGTGAGTGAACCGGCCATCCCTGTAAGGGATCCGAACCCGTGGCCTTGGTGTTATCAGCACCGCACTCTCCCGAGTGAGCCACAGGCCGGCCCTTATTGTAGTTTTAACTTGCATTTTTCTCATTGAGTGACGTAGGGCATCTTGTCATATGGTTTAGCGGCATTTCTGTTTCCTTTTGTGTGTGTGAATTGTCTATAGTCTTTGTCCGTTTTCTGTCTTTTGCTGGTTGACTTGAATCTTACACAGTTAAAGAGATGAGCCCATTGCGATAGGAGTGGCAGTTCTTTCCCCAGTTTGTCATATATCTTTTAACTGTTTATGGTGATTTCTTCTCCCTGCAGATTTTATTTTCGTATCATTGGATTTACCAGTCTTTAAAATAAAAAAGAAATACAAACCGGAGAGAGATTTGAGCAAAATGGCCCAGCAAATTGGATTTTATTAGTCGTTTGCCAACGGTGGCTTAAGTTTTTACTACCATTTTTTAAACTTCCTTTAAATCAGAGGGTATGCCTCTCAGAAGAATATGCCCTTGTCTAAAGCATGTTTATATCATGCCTTTGACACTTTGTTTTTCTACAAATTCGAGATCTCATGCTCTGATCTCTTCTTCCCACAGGACAGAGTGGGCAGACCCCAGATTCTTTCAGAAGTGTTTCCCTGAGGCTGGGGCATAACAATTCACGTCTTCCACATTTTGGCTCATCAAGTTGTGGGGGAAATTAGGTGGGCAGGAGTATAGGGGGCTCAGATTCCTAAGAGGAGGAGGTGGGTGGGGCGCAGAAAAGGAATTTGAGCTGGAAAAGGTTAAAGAACTTGCCCCAGGTCACACTGCAGACTGTTTGCGGAAGCAGAATTCGAACCCAAGCCTGACTCCAGAGCTGAGAGCTCACCACCTCCTTACGACAGCGGCACAAAGGTGCCTCCTCTCCCTTCCAGTCCGCAGCAGCCCGCGCTCGGCCGTGGAGCGGCGACAGCAGCCACACCCCCGGCTTCTCCCGCCAGTCAGAGGTCGGGGGCTCGGCGTCCTCCTTGGCTCTGAGCCCGCGGCGCGTCCAGCCCTCCTTCCCAGCGCCCCAAGCTCAGGACTCCCGAAGTCCCCGACCCCCTCCCTTTCTGAGCATCGCCAAGTTTGCTTCCAAGCAAGGCCGGAACTGGCCGCGAGCAGCTCTCGGGCCAGGCGACCAGCCTCCCTGCGCCAGCGGCGAGAGTAAACGGCAACAGAGCCGCCACTTCACGGGTGCCTGCTGCGTGCCAGGCGCTTTACTCCACCGCTCTGGATGTCCCCGACCAACGGACCCCCAGGAATTATTGTCCTCGTTACAGAGACGAGGGAGCTGCAGCTGCTGCTCAGGAAAGTTGGATGACACGCTGGAGCTCACAAAGCTAATAATAATACTAGCTGACATACGACTGAGTGACTCCTATGTTCCAGGCACAGGTCTGCGTACAAGCACCATCCCGCAGATCTCCCAATGTCCCTAAAAGAAGGTACCATTATTATTCCCATCCTACGGATAAGGAAACCGAGGCTGGGCGCCTTCCCCAAGGTCACCCAGCCAGCGAGTGACGGATCTTGGACCTAAACCCCGGCGAGGTGACTCGGGAAGCAGTTTTGTGTGCTGGCTCCACTACGCAGAGAAGCGGCGGGCTTCGAACCCAGGTTCCAGGCGCCGGCCTCCAACGCCCCGGGGGGCTGCACGCAAACCACCCAGCTAGGACCGCCACCGTCCGCAGAGAGGAAGTCCCGGGCCGGGACCGGACCCACGCCGGGAGCGCTGGCTGGGACGAGTGCGGGCCTCACGGAGTCCGCGCGGCCGCAGCTCGGCCCCCGGCCCCCGCGCGCCGCTCCCCAGGAGCAGGAGAGTACTCACCATAAAAGACAGGGCGAGCGCCTGCCCCGGAGGAATTTCCAGCGCGGGCAGGTCCGGGACTCCGGGGAGAGGCGTCTGCTGCCGCCGCCGCCCACTCAGGGGCGCCCGAGCGACCCGGCAGATGCCGGCTCCCTCCCCAGGGCCAGAGGCGCGTCTTCGCGGCGGGTGCCCCGCGGCGTGGCCTGGAGTTGGGAGCGTTCTTGGCGAAGTTGGCGCTCGGGCGCGGCGAGAGGGCGCCGGGCGCACCCTCCCTCCCTCACGCACTCATTCATGCGCGCGGGTCCGCCCCCATTCATTCAAGCGCGCCTGCAGCGCCAGGGCGGGGGCCCCTGAGCTGGAGGAGACGCCCACAGTCACCGCGCAGCTTTGGTGCCTTTACTCAACGCACGTGGGAAATAGCAGCCGGAGGGAAGAGGAAGGTTTCATATCCCCTTCCTCAGACACACACATGTCCACACTTTGTTATCTAGAACAGGCTCCAACTCGCCTTCTAAAGTCCGATCGCATGCCGCACCTGCTTCACGGAGGCGCCGGCGGAGGGTCGCTTCGTCGCGAGCTGCCGCTGAGAGACAGGGGCGAGGGCGTGGTCGGAGCAGAGGCCGGGAAGGTGCTCCTGGTATCCGCGTTTCCCTGGGGAAGCTGAAAGTTCCTGGTCTGGGTACCCTCGTCTGTCATCGCAGAGTTGACTTCAGGGCCATTCCACAGTGGACTGACCCCATCCCTCTCAGGCACCAGGCGAGGAGTCCAGATGCAGAGCACCCGTTTCATCAGGGACACAGAAGACACCGAAAGATGATCGAACCCTGTGAGGGAAATGTTTTGAGGGAGGCTCTGGGCTAATTTCCCAGACTGAGAAGGGAGATCTGGGAATGTTTCCTAGTGGAGGTGGCTACATGAATTAGCTCCTGGAGGCAGGGGACAGGATGGTCACCGGGGTAGGTACCAGCCACAGCACAGAGCCTGTGGTATGTCTGGAGAGTGAGCAGAAGCTGGTAAGAGGAAGCTGGAGGAATAGACAGTGCCTAGGGTCCTGGGGACCATCCAGACAGCTTGGCCTTTCCCCAAGATCAGTTGAGAAGACCTTTAACCAGGGTAGTGGCCTTGTCAGATTTGCATTCCAGAAAGATCTCAGCAAGAGTAGATGGATGGATGGAGTAAACCAGCTTGGAAGTTACTGTACCAGTCCAAGCAAAAGATGATGCCTTATGAACCAGGAGAGCTGTGGTGGCCAAGAAGGGTGTACTGACCAAGTGTTTATTGTACTCATTCTACTGTTTCATCATTGTCGGTCTGCATTTTCTGTTCCCTTCCTGAAACTGTGAAAACTGTGAACCTCTGGACGGCAAGTATGTGTGTCTTATACATCTCCTGATGCCCTGTGCCAGCACGGAACAGATGCTGAATAAATGTGATCTGAACTGGCCTAAGTGCCCGCATTCACACTTACTTTCTTTGCTGGCATCTGCTTCCTACCCCCTATCTAGAAGCTCCTGGAGCACCTATTCTGCAAGCTTTTGGGGGGTCATGGACATGGTTTGGGGACAAGAAAAGAAAATTTGAAGAAGGAAGGTCAAAAGCAAAGGGAAGCTTAAAGAAGATTTTTAAGCTGATGGCTTCTCTATTGTTTCTCTACCTAGACCCCAACCCAGTCAGGCTAATGGGGGGGGCCCCCATTTCTTCCCCTCCTTGCTGGGAAACATCACAGCAGCTTCAAGGACAAGGTGGGGAGGGAGCAGTGGCCACAATTTAAGAAGTTAACTTCCCCCTTTTCTTGGGAGCTCCACATAGGTTCACCCACTATGCTTTTGGGCACAAGGGAAGTGGACATAACAGGATCTCCAAACATCCCTGTAGGTCCCCCAATCCCCCAGCACCTGGATAAACTACTTGCCATTTTGAGAGAGCCAGGATGAGCTGGCTATTAAACTCTTTCGATAGAGGTTGGCAGGCTCTAGGATGGTCCCCAGTGATCCCTGCTCCTGGTACTCACACCCTTGTGTCACCCCCGCCCTTAAGTGTGGGCTGGACTTACTGACTGGCTTCTCACAAATAGAATACAATAGAAGTGATGGGATGTCCCTTCCAAGATTAGGATACGAAGACTGTGGCTTCTGTTTTGGGCAGGCACTCTCTCTCTTGCTGTCTTTTGGGATTGCCTCCCTGAGGGAAGGCAGCTGTCATGTCCTTAGGCAGGTGTGAGGAGAGGCCCACCTGGTGAGGCACTGAGGCCTGCCAACAACCACGTGCGTGAGCTTGGAAGAAGCTCCCTCCAGCTGAGCCTTCATATCAGACTAGTGCTGTCTGACACCTTGACTACAACTTCATGAGAGACCTTGAATCAGAGGCACCCAACTAGGCTGTGCCCAGATTCCTGACCCATGGAAACTGTAAGATAATAAATGTTTGCTGTTTTAAGCTGCTAAATGTTGGAGTAATTTGTTATGCATCAATAGATAACTAATACAGGAGGTTCTTAACTGTACAAGAGTGATTCTAAAAATAAACCCTCAGAGAACTAGCCACAGTCTCACTCCAAAGAGTGCACGTTATTTCATGGGTGTAGTCAGGCAGACCTGGGCTTAAATCTCAACTCAGACTCTTTGGGTCTTAGCTTTATCATTTGTAAAATAAAAACAGAAGAATTTCCTCATAGTAAGATTATGTACTGTAACTTGTTACACAGTAGGTGCACACTAAATCTTTTTTCTTCTACTTCTCACCAGAAGACCAAGATCTGCAGCACTCTTGGAATCTTTGGGCCAAAGCGAAGTTATGCCTGGGGCAGAAGATCTAGTAGGGGATGCTGGAGTCGGGGGTCCAGACCCCTTTTTATAAAGCAAAGCTGTGAACCCCACGGAGCTTGCTTTACAATCTACTTACCAGGTTTTGTTTTTTTTTTTAAAGATGGCCGGTAAGTAGATCTTAACCCTTGGCTTGGTGTTGTCAGCACCACGCTCAGCCAGTGAGAGAACTGGCCATCCCTGTACTGGATCCAAACCCAGGGCCTTGGTGTTCTCAGCACCGCACTCTCCCGAGTGAGCCATGGGCCGGCCCTACTTACCAGGTTTTAGCTATTGAAAACTTGCATTCCTTCTCTGTTTGCAGAAGTACTAAACTGTGGTCATACAGAAGTGGAGGAAAAGCCCTCAGTTCTAAGAAATTTCGGAGCTTGAAGCTTACTTCAAGGAGGTGCAGGCAGGGCCAGAGACCCGCATCTCTTGTGCCTGCCCTTCAGGAGCAGCCCTGACTGAGCCCTGAAGACAGGGTGGTGCCTGCTGCCCATCATGTACTCAGCTCTGGCTCCTGTGCTCTTCACCTCTACTCTGTTGCCAGGGCTGTCTTCATAAAGGGTTGTTTTCTCAATGGACTCTGGCTCTTGCCTATTCCTCTAGTTTCACCTCCCTGCATCTAGGCGCTGGAGTAGGCCACTTGGGGCCCTCTGATCTCCTCCAGTGCAACAAGCTGTTTCTCCCTGACACAGGCCTTTGCACATGCTGACCTTTCTCCCTGCAACTAACTTTGCCCAGGTAACTCTGACTCATCCTTCAGCCCCTGCCTGTATGCATTTCATCTCCTCCAGGAAGCCTTCCTGGCACCCCAAGCTTGGCATACTGCCCTCCTGTGTGCATCCTCAGGCCTGTGCTTCCCTCTTTCATGGCCCCAATCCCACTGCTGCTGTTGCCTGTTTTCTTGCCCTCCACTCCAAGATATGAGCACTTCAAGGGAAAGCTGTCCTTTCCACCTTATAGCCTTTTCACCCCCACCTACATTTTCATCTTGCTACTTTTTCAAAGCGTAATGCTCCACAGTCTTCCCAAGTAGCCCAGGCTGGGTTAGGGGCCCCTTCTCTGAGCCCTGCAGCACCTTGTTGCCTTACCTCTGCAATAGCACCTTGAAAACTCTTTGAGAACTGTCAGACTCCTGCATCAGACAGTGACTCTTTGGGGCAGGACTGTTTCTGATTCATCCCAGTGCTCCTGGCACCCAGCCTAGGGCATGGTATATAGCAGAACAGCCAATAAGGGTTTATGGAATGAATGATTAAAGGCAAAGTAGAGGAAGGAAAGACAACAGTTGGAAGGGAGGAAGGCCAGCTCCATTGCCTCTCTATCTCTTTCCTTCTTTCTTTCATTTAAGGCATTGAATAAGAATTGAATTAATCAAAGTCCCTGGTTCATGACATACTGTTATCATTAGCCCATGCATGGCCCTTATTTATTTATGCATTTATGCATAACATAATGAATACCCATGAACCCACCACCCAACCCAAGTTGTAGAACATTTCCTACACTGTGTGCTTCTTTCGTATACACCTTTTTGCCTCTCCTTCACACAAAACCACTATCCTGATTGTTATGGTTTGCATATCCTTGGGTTATTTTTTTCAGATTTTACATATAGTTAATATATGTATACATTATCTTATTTTTACTTTTTTTTAAACTTTATTAAAAGGCACTATACTGAATATTGTTTCCTAGGATTTACTATTTGGACTCAACAAGATTCATCCATGTTGATTCATGAAATTGTAGCTCATTCATTTTTTTTTTTTTTAAAGATGACCGGTAAGGGGATCTTAACCCTTGACTTGGTGTTGTCAGCACCACACTCACCCAGTGAGTGAACCGGCCATCCCTATATATGGGATCCGAACCCATGGCCTTGGTGTTATCAGCACCGCACTCTACCGAGTAAGCCATGGGCCGGCCCGTAGCTCATTCATTTTCATGCCTCTATTATAGTTCATTGGGTGAAAATACGTGATTTATTTTTCCATGCTCCTTCCGTACGCATTTTGATTGATTCTATTTTGGGCTATTATGAACAGAGCTGCTACAAACATTCTATAGAGGTCACCTGGTGCATCTGTGCTAATGTTTTCTTGGGTCAATTCTTGGGAGTGGAATTGTTAAATCTTGGTGTCCTCTTCATCACTATCTAACATGGGTCAGCCCATCAAATTGAAGTGCTAAAAACTGTTTCAAACCAACCACAAAACAGGGAGGGTCATTTGCACCAAAGGTAATTTGCATCATTCACAGGAGACTAAAGTGATTGACGCAGGGATGTCCAACTACATTTCCTTGGAATCATTTGCATTCTGACTGGGCTGCAGATTCCAGCCCATTCCATCCCCATCCTATTGCCCTTTACTTCTTAGATAATTAGAGTTAGTGGGGCCCAGAGGTCTCAGCACCCCAGCAGGCTCTGGAAAACACCTGAGTTAGTTTGTAGTAAGAATGAAGACAGGTAAGGCTCTGTGATAGAGAGACCCAAATTCATCCAGTGAGCATTGAACTTGGTGTAGGACATTAAGGAAACACACACACACACACACACACACACACACACGCATGCACAGAAGCTTGGAGAGTAATTGTAATAAAACTCTCTGGTACACTGAGATGAGGTGGCAGGATGGGTGTGGCAGATCACACATTGCAGGATTTTAATCTGTTTAATTAATTTCTATAATCCTCATTTTTCTCTTATGTAAAATGAGGGTGATAATATCTATAAAGTGTGAGGATTAAAGGAGATGATGTATATGAGGATACTTCAGAAAGTTCATAGAAAAATAGAATTAAGAAATAATACTAATCTTTCCATGAAATTTTGAAAGTATCCTGTATAAATGTTTATCTTTTAAGCTGTGATCTTGCACAAGTTACCAAATGTATGGGAGGTTCAGTTTCCAATCTGTAAAATGGAACTAATAAAAGTGCCTCCCTCTAGTGGCACTTGCCACTTTTGGACATCAAGCAGCTGAACCACCTTCCTAAGCTCAGGAAATTCCCCACTGCATGAATCTGGGTAGGAAGCAGAGTCACTTTCAGCTAGCGAGCATCCAGCACTCAGTCATAACTCCCAGATCTCTCAAAAACCCTCTTCATATTTTGTTCTTGATAAAATCAAATCAACAAAGTCCCTTCATTTCCTAGGCTCCCGAGCCACTAGATGCAGATGTGATGTAGAGTCTGACAATCAGACTCACCAATCTGATTCAGAAGTAAGCCACCTGAGGAGACTCTCTAGGCCCAGGGCATCCATTCTGGCTGTGTGGGGAAGTAGAGGCAGCACTTTTCTGGGATCAGTGGCCACTGATGATGCGATACACAAAATTTTAATACAGTGGTATCTGTAGAGATGTCACCTCTCTTGTTCCTGATATTGATAATTTGAGTTTCTTCTCTCTGTTCCTGTGCAGTCTGGTTAACACTTATGAATTTTATTGATATTCTCAAAGAATCAGTGTATGGTATCATGTATTTTCTGTGTTTTTCTGGTTTGTTTCAATGATTTTTTTCCCTCTAATCTTTATCATTTCCTTCTGCTTACTTTGGGATCCACCTGCTCTTCCTTTTCTATTTTCTTAAGGTGGAAGCTAAGATCATTGACATGACACCATTTTTCTTGGGTAATATTGGTGTTCAGGGCTATAAATTTTTTTCTAAGTATTATCTTAGCTGCCTCCCACAAATTTTGCTATGTTGCGTTTTCATTTTCTTTCAATTCAAAATACTTTGTAATTAAAAAAAAAAATCTGTTCTTTGACTCATAGATTACTTAGAATTGTTTTATTTTGTTTACAAATATTTGGAGATTTCCACACATCATTTTGGTATTGATTTCTAACTTAATTCTCTTGTGGTCAGAGAGCATTCTTTGTCAGATTTCAATAGTTTTAAATTTATTGAAAGTTATTTTTCTGGCTCAGAATACACAGTAGTTGATCTCTGTAAGTGTTTTGGGTGCATTTGGAAAGAATGTGTATTCTGCCGTTGTTGGGTGGAGGGTCTGGAAGTGGCAATGAAGTCAAGTGGGTTGTGTCATTCAAGTCTTCTGCATCCTTACTGATTTTCTGCCTACTTGTTCTGTCCATTATTGAGAGAAGGATGCTGAAATCTATGATTGTCCTTATGGATTTGTCTGCTTTTCCTTTCAGTTCCATCTTTTTTTTTTTATAATTTAGAATTTTATTATTCCAATGTAAACAGCGCTAGTGGATTATCATAACACAGCTTTGCTACTTTCGCCTTCATTTTCTACAATCATAATTCTTATCTGCAGTGCTATACCATTTCTTCCTTCCTATAATAAGCACTGGACAGCCATGTAAGACTGCTTAGTTTGTAAACAAAAAATTAAAGCTCAGAATGCATATAGGATATCATTTAACATTTCCATTCTATAGTGCATCAAATGTTGTTTATAAAGCTTTTGTTCTTCCCCCAAAACCAAAAAATATATGAAAAACCACACCTGTTTTCAGCCAGAAAATGTTAAGAGGACAAAATCTTATAACTGAAATATTTTAGAAATCGTGTATTGTGATTTTTTGACTGAATTTATCAATTGCTTGCTTCATAAATCCATACATGCATCCAAGCATATGTGTTTATGGTTATCTACCTGCCCACATTTACTATGTAAGGCAATCAAGTAAATTTTATGCTCTTCATATGAAAATTCTTCTGACAACAAACTATTTCTACAACAGCCCTAAATCCCGAAAAAGTTGTCTTAATAACCTGTGTAGAAAGGTGCATAGCTATTTCTAAAAAGTAAGACTACTCACCAAAACATGCTTTGTCGGGAAAACTAATCAATGCACTTGAATAAACCCCCAATACTTTATTTTTATTAAAATTAGACCAACTTAACTAAACATTGTCTAGACTTAAAGTATAACATTAAACTATTTGATTCCAGAAAATGTCAAAAATTATTTGACCATAACATGAAAAGCAAACACTTCCTCCTTGTCCCTTACATCAAAAAAGGACTGGTTGGACCAATGTGATCAATATAACTGCATATGTATTAATCAATCTTAACATTTCCATTCATTAACGTTTTATCTTTAACATATAAAGCTGCAATGAATTAAATTGTGTCCTTCCAAAGTTTAATGTGTTGGAGGCGTGGTCCCCACTGTGACAGCATTAAGAAGGTGGGAAATCCTATTATGGTAATTGAAAGGGGGAGCCTTGAAGAGGGGATTAAGTTGATAGTTTAATGGTGGTGGTGGGCTTTGTTCTGATGTCTTTAAAAGAAGAGCACATGAGATGTTCTCTCTCTCTGCTCTGCCATTTTCTGCTATGTGGTTCCCTGCATCACTGATCACCATCAAAGAAAGCTCTCACCAGATGTGCTGCCTGGACTTGGGACTTCTCAGTCTCAGAAACTGCAAGCAATAAATTTTGTTTTCTTTATAAATCACCCAGTCCCAGTTCCAGGTACTTTGTTATAAGCAACAGAAACAAACTAGTACAAAAGCCTTGTATGCAATTTCCTTGCAAAAGCTTCCTCCCAAAAGATTTAAGCACAAAACACTAGGCAGACATTCTTCAAAGTTTTTTTTCACTAACTTCAGGTAAAATTTCCACAAGTGTTTTCTCATCAATTTACTATCTTTGTTTGGTTCCCACGACAGTAGTACCAGAAGATTTGTGGGGTGGGGAGAAGAGGCCACTTTAAGAAGCACTGTGTTTACCCATCTTCCACAAGGCCACACAGTTGGGCATCTGATTGTTCAACAAAACAAAGCTTTAATAGCATCCAGGAGGGCAGACAGGCAAACCAGAGTGCAGACACTCTCCATTTGTCAAAATCAGACCCATGAAACCCTACTCCATACAGATATAAGAGGTACCAAATTCGTCTTTTCTTTTTCTGTTGCTGCAACACTTTTCTTCTTTTAATTATCATATTATGTAGTTTCTCAAGTCCTTCCTTTAGTCCATCTCCTATGATTGCATAGGTAGGCTACAAATGCCAGGGAGGTGATAAGCTCAGTTCACCCTTTGCTAACAATGTCTCCATTTCCGAGGGAGACAATGACTTCCTGTGGTCTTGTTTGTCAGCAACTGTAACTACAGGAACTCCTTGATTTTCTCATATCTTCATTATTTTATGGTTCAGTTTTGGCTCCTTCTATCCTTTGGACATCCACAGAGTCCACAACAAACACAATGCCATCTGTGCATCTATATATGACTTCCACTGTGGCCTTAATTTCTCCTGACCACCCACATCCCAGAAGTGAAAAGTGACTGTTTTTGAATTTCCTGAAATTACCCTAATTTTCTCAGTGTTAAATCCTTTGGTAGGTACAGTATTTACAAATTCATCTAACTGCAGCCTATATAAGATGGTTGTCTCTCCCTCACAGTCCAAACCTTGAGTTACAATGTGGAAGGACTGAAATGCAGGCAGGCTGGGCAGCATAGAAGTCTGGTCTGATAGCCCATTCCCCATTTCCAGCTGCAAATAAGTGTCCCAAATTGAAATGCTTTCTTCTTACTGCTTTAGAACTTCTCTTCCTAGGTGATCCCACTAGACTGACTAGCTATCCTTCCCGTGTCCTGACTCACTGTCTCTCTCAGCTGCTGGAAGATGTGCTGATTCCTGTCTGTGGGCACTGGTAAGGCCTGCCCGTCAGCAAGGGATGAGACTCCACTTGCAGGGGTGCCAGGTGGGTGCCGCACGCCAGGTTGCCCTCAGTTCCATTGGTTTTTGTTTCAGGTATTTTGAAGCTTTGTTTTAGGTATGTATACTTTTGGTTTGTTATGTCTTTTTATGAAAACATTTGTGCCTGCTAATACTCATTGCTCTGAAATCTACTTTGTTTGATATTAATATTAACCACTCTAGATTATTTTTATTATTTTTTAATTTTATTTTTGGTAGCAGGACACTGTGAGAATCCCCACCCTTGATCTTGGTGTTTACATTCTTTTTAAAATTAGTGTTAGCAAGATATATCTTTTCCCATCCTTTCACTTTTAACCTATATGTGTCCTTGTATTTAAAATGGGTTTCTTATAGAAACATATTATACAGCATATCATTGTGACTTGATTTGATATGATTGGGTAATCGCTGCCTTTTGATTGGGATATTTAGACTATTATATTACATTTAATGTGATTATTGATATGGTTGGATTTAAGTTTACTGTCTTGCTATTTGTCATGTAATTGTCCCATCTGTTCTTTGTCACTTTTTTCCCTCTTTTTTCTGCCTTTTTCTGATTACTTTTTTATAAGTCCATCTTATTCTCTTTGTTCGTTTATTGGCTATAAGTCATTGTTGTGTTATTTTAGTGGTTGCTTTAGGGTTTATACAGTATACATCTTTAACTCATCACAGTCTACCTCCAAGTAACATTATACCTTTTCATGCCAGTACAAGAACTTTACATAAGTATATTTCCATTTCTCCCCTCTGACCTTTGTATATAGTTGTCATACACTTTACTTCTACATATGTTATAAACTCCTTAATACATTGTTATTTTTGCTCTAAAGAGTCAATCATCTTTTAAAGAGACTGAAATACTAATTTTAAAGTTGCTATATCTATCCACATAGTTACCATTTCCAATTTTTTTTATTCCTTTGTGTAGATCCACATTTTCATCTGGTACAATTTCTCTTCAGCCTGAAAGATTTCCTTTTAACATTTCTTATAGGATAGTTTTGATAGTAGTAAATTAGTTCAGCTTTTGTATGTCTGAAAAAGTTTTATTTTGCTTTCATTTTTAAATGATATTTTTTGTTGATAAAGAATTCTAGGTTGATGGAATTTTTTTTTCTTTTAAAAAAAATTTTCAATTTTTTTTTTAAATTTATTGTAACAAAATTGATAGTACATATCTGTGGGGGAATTTTTTTTTCAGCTCTTTGATGCTGCTGCTTCATTGTCCCTTCTGTTTCTACAAACAATCTGCTATCCTCCTCATCTCCCTTCTTCTGTAAAGTGTTCTCTCCTTCCCCCGGCTGCCTTTAACATGTTTTTTTCTTTTTCCTTTTTTAATAAAGATGACCGGTAAGGGGATCTGAACCCGTGGCCTTGGTGTTGTCAGCACCACGCTCTCCCGAGTGAGCCACGGGCTGGCCCTTTTTCTGTGGTTTTAATCCATGTGATTATTATGTGTCTTGGTGTCTTTTTGTTTGTCTGTTTGCTTCTTGTACTTTTTTTTTTTTTTTTCCTTTTTGTCTTTTTTCGTGTCCGGCAATGGATCGCACCCCTCGGCGCTGCGCCCGCACCTGGCTCAGCCAGTGAGCGGGAACCGGTCTGTTTGTGGGATCCGAACCCTCGGCAGGAGCGCAGCCACGCTCCCAAGCGGCGCACTGTAGCAGTGCGCCACCGGGCCGGCCCTGCTTCTTGTACTTTTGTTGAGCTTTACAGATCTGTGGGTTTACAGTTTTCATCAATGGGAAATATTTTGGCCATTATTTCTTAAAATATTTTCCTACCCCTTCCATTTTCTTCAAAGACTCCAATTACATATACATGTAGGCTGCCTGAAGTTGTCCTGCAGTACATTAAAAAACTTTTTTTTTATCTATGTGTGCTTCATTTTATTTACTTTTTTGATATGATTGGGTAATCTTATTTTTTTTTAACAAGGCATTTGACATTTTCCACAGTTTCTATTTTCATGTCTTCAAGTTCACTATTCCTTCCTTCTGCAATGTCTAATCTGGTATTAATCCTATCCTGTGTATTTTTTATCTCAGACATTGCAGTTTTATCTCTAAAAATTCAACTTGGGCCTTTTTATATCTTCTATGCCTTTACTTAACGTGTTCAATTTTTCTTCTAGCTTCTTGAACATATGGTATACAGTCATAAAACTTTTAAAAATGTCCTTGTCTACAGAGATTCTATTATCTCTGTCATTTCTGGGTCACTTTCAGTTGATGACATTTTCTCCTCCTTTTGGCTTCTGTATAACTGCTTCTTTGCATGCCACCTGGTAACTTTCTCCCACTATGGAGCAAGATCCTTAGTAGTCCACTAAATGTCCACTCTGGCTGGTGGGACTTGGCACTATTCCTGGTCCTCTGTGAGCTCCACAGATCATTCCCTCTAATCTGTTTTGGTTATTTTTTTTCCAGGCCTTGGATAATTTCCTGTCATGCACATGTTGATCTGTACTCAGCTCAATCATCAAGGGGGACCCTTTGCAATTCTCTATGCTCCTCTGTCTGTGTAGCCTTTTCCTTTACCTGAAAATTCTGCCCTGCAAGTCTTAGTTGCCTTGGCCTCCCTGCTCTCAGCTTCATATTCCCAAATCAAGGAGATTGCCTAGCTCTGCCTGGTTTCCCCTTTTTTGTATCTGAAAACTCTGTCCAGGTCAGAGGCTGGGTCAGTTGCGGGGTTTATCAGGCTGGTTTTCCATCTCTCAGAGATCACTGTCCTTCATTGCCTATTGTCTAACATCTTGAGAATCATTGTTTTATATGTTTTGTCTGTTTTTTCAGTTTTTTCCAGATGGGAGGGCACATCCAGATTCTGTTTTTCCATCTTGGCTGGAAGTAGAAGTTTTCCTTTTGCACTTCCTTTTGCACACAGACAGAGTAATTTCCTGATGTTTACAATGGAGAATGCTGGGTGAAACACGATTAATGTGAGGATTAAATGAGAGCACACATGTAAAATGCTTAGGACAGTGCAAGCACAGAGCAAGTGTTCAATTAATGTTGATGTATTAACTTTTGCTGTGGCAACAGACACGTTCCACATCTCAGTGGCTTACAATAACAAACCTTTCTAGCTCCTGGATCTGCTGGTCTACTGGTCTGCTTAACTTTGTCATGCCTCAGCTCCGCTTGGCTTACCTTGAGCACTAGGCTGTCACATTTTGGGACCCATCTGAGATATGCTGTTCTCATGGTAGAAGACAAGAGCATGAGACCAAATAAACCATCAGAATGCACTTAATGTTTCTGCTCTGATGTGGTGTCTATTGCATCCTCTCATATGCCATTGGCCAAAGCAGGTGAGTCACATGATCATGAAAATTGACAGGGTACAGGAGGAGGGACGATTCATTCATAATGGGCTGGAAGGCCATGGAGCCAGGTTGATCATAAGAATGCAGTTTGAGGGTGAACAGTATCAGTGGGCTGGGCATTGAGGGGATAACTGAATTACTTTCTCAATCTTCCATGTGCCATTTCTATCTTGAGTGCCCCAATCTTTATCCCTTATCATTGGTGCAGAACAAGGGCCTGGGGCCAAAGCTCCCATGATGCATCTGAGAAAATCAGGCCTTTCCTGAAATTATAGACCGTCTTGTAATAGATATTCTTCTATATTATTTAACTACCATGTGGTTTGACGATGAAGGAACTCAGGTTTTCCAAGTGCCTACTCTGTGCTAGGTCCCTTACATGTAGTAGTGACTTTAAATCTCATGACAACCTAATGATGTGGGTACTGGTGGCTCTGTTTTATAGGCAAAAGAACAGAGGTGCGGAGAGGCCAAGTGACTTTAAGGCCACAGAGATAGTAAGTGGCAGAGCTGCTTATTTTGGGTCCTTAGGGGGATTTTAGGTTCCTAGAAAGTGGGGACCATATCTTATACTTCTTTGTATCAACCACAAAATCCAATATAGAAACTGGGCACTGGGTAGGTATTTAAAAACATTTATTAATTTTTCTTTATAAAGAGAGAAGCAGGTAGCTCAATGCTGCTTGAGTCCTGAAAGAAATACTGGGTGTGGGGTTGGAGAAAGTATTGTTCCTCCTTGCTCTCGTTCCTCTGCTGGTCTAGTCCTCGTAGCTGGCAGATGGTGGATTAGGCTGTGGCAACTGGGGGGCCGAGAAGATACATAGAGACATAGGGCTTTGTCAAGGCACAGAAGTAAATCCATGGGAGTCACAGAGGGAGAAGGGTGCCTGTGATCTTGGCTTTCATTTGTCATTATTTCATCAAAGGCTCATAATATCTTTCAGGCACAGTATTTCTTACCCATATTTAACAGCATAGCATCACACAGCAATAAATAACAGAGCTGGAATTTAAATACAGGTATAGCTGACTCTTAAGCCCTGACTGCTGCCTCTGTACCCGCTACTAACACAGAGAGCACCTGCCCTGCTGAGAAGAGGCCAGGTCAAGCCAACAGAGAGGACAGCTGGCTTCGAGCGCTTGGGGAATTAATACCTGGGGATACATTCCACCCACACGGCTGAAAGTTGCCCACTTCACGCTACCTGATTTATTGCCACTTGAGGCTTTTTTGTCAGCTATTACTTGTGTGGTAGTCAAGCATTTCATCTTTTTCATTGAATTATCTTATATGTCCTTGACATAGTTGCTCATTCCCTCTGAAAATTAAGTGGTTTAAGACGAAAACTGCAATTACAATGCCATCTACTAAAAGGATCTGGGATTCCTGTAGCGTTAAAAGGAATATGTAATTGCCAATTAAAGAAAAGCATGCTATTGGCCAAAACCATTGATTAGAAGTAAATTTGGAAAGAGTTCTCTGAGTAACATCATGGACAGGCTCACATCCTTTCTCCTAGAGCCAAAGTGACTGTGTGAGGCTCAGAAAGGTTAATAACGTGTTCAGGGCCACACAGCTAGTACTCTCTTGACACTGGAAAATGTACACTTGAAAGACAAAGTGCATGGAGACTGGAGTGTGCAAGACTCTAGAAGGGCTCAGCTGACTTCATGGGCAATATAACTGGTAGCAGGCTCCCCCAGTGCAGACCTTTATCACCTCTCCCCAGACCTTAGCAGTCTAGTCTTCTCTTCCTCTCCTCAGTCCCTCCCTGCTGTGTTCTCCAAATAACACCAGGGTGATGTGGCCATCACTCTTGGTTGCCCACTGAAAAGCCTCCTTCATCTCTTTTACGTTAACAGATGATGTTTTTAAACTTAGTCTAGTAGCAGTATACTCAGCCTCAGAAGAAAACTCCTGACAGGTCTCAGCCATTTCTGGTGATTTCATTTCCCTTTACCAGTGATTGATCCAGAAGTAATCAAGTGACCCAATCTTGATCAATGAAACTTAAGGGAAAGTCTACCAGGGCTTCCTGGGGAAGATTTTCTCTCTCGATAGGAGGTCCATCCTGGAGAAAGGTGAAAACTCCACTTGTTCTTGCCCTTTTTTCCAGCTTGGAGCATTACTCTGTAAGAATATGATCCTGAAGCTGTAGACACCTCTCAAGCATGAAGACAAGGCTAAAAGAACCATACAGGGGCTGGCCGGTTAGCTCAGTAGCTTAGAGAGTGGCACCCAGAGCACCAAGGTCCAGGGTTCACATCTTTCTCTACTTGAGCCATTGACAATGGAGTAGTCTATTATTTTCAGTCAAAATGATTCCTTCTTAGGATAATGTTTCCTACAAAAAAGTGATTCCTAGTTGTTACCATAATCATGCTAACTAATAATCTAGCCATGTTACTGCCTTGCTAAAAAATTCCTTGATTGGTTTCTCATTGAATAAAAGACAAACTTTTTGACTTGACATAAAGGTCCTCCATGAATGAATGAATTTCCTAGCTCTTGACTTAACTCCTTTCTCACTTCTCTTGAATCCCAAGTAAAAAGGCTGTCCTGTCTACGCTCCTTTTTCGTGGGGGATACATTCCAAGACCCTCAGTGGATGCCTGAAACCGTGGATAGTGCCAAACCCTCTATATACATGTTTTTTTCCTATACATACGTACCTGTGATAAAGTTTAATTTATAAATTAGGCACAGTAGGTTATAAACAGCAATAATTAATAATAAAATAGAACAGTCATAACAATGCCTACATGATACAATGAGGTGAGCTGAATGGTCTAGACACTGTGTCATGGCATTAGCCTATTGACCTCCTGATGATATGTCAGAAGGAGGATCATCTGATTCAGAGATCCTGGGACATCGAGCCAGGACGATGTCGATGGTTGGATGTCAGGAGCAGGTGATGTCCATGAGGGTAGCATATACAGCATGTATACACTGGACGAAGGGGGAGAGAGGGTGTCGCTCCATGCTCCTCAGAACAGTGTACAATTTAAAACTTATGAATTGCTTATTTCTGGAATTTTTCATTTAATATTTTCAGATTGTGGTTGATCACAGATAACTGAAAGCAAGGAAAGAGAAATGACAGATAACAGGGTAAAATTGTACAAACAATTTGGCTATGAAGAAAACTTGTCAAATTTATTTTAAATAAGAATGAGAGATGAAAAGTCAGGCCCATTACTCCCGCACATTGCTGATGGGAATGTGAAGATACCACCCCTCTAGAAGGGAAATTGGCAACATCCAACAAAATTTCCTTAGTGTCTACCCTTTGACCCAGATAATCCTTCTTTTAGAAATTTACCCTGAAGACACACCTCAAATAATATGAAAATACACTTGCACAAGGTTATTTATTGCAGCATTATTTTTTTATTACAAGTTAAGAGACACTACCAAAATGCTAGGGAACTGGTTGAATAAACTGTGATACATCCACACGATAGGGCATTATGAAGCTGTAAAAAAGAATGCAGACAATGTTTATGAACTCATACGGGGTGATTTCCAAGATATATTATCAAGAGAAAAAAGATATATTATCAAGATTTATTATCGAGATATATTAGCAAGAGACAAAAAGGAAAGTACCAAAGAGTACAAAAGAGTATGCGTCTCATGTAAGAAAGAAGGGTAAATAGGAAAATGTACATGTATCTGCTCATTGTTTTAAAAAGGCAATACAGGAATCGCAACTAGAAACCACTGAAGTTGGCTGATTGCACAGGTGAGTGGGAACAGAAAGAAAAAGATGGGGAGAAAGAGTAATACTTCACCTGAGTTTAACCTTTTGTATAGTTTTGGATTTTGGAAGTGTGCTAGTGTTCTATATGTCCAAATTAAACTTAAAATATAGGGGGGGAGAGTGTGGGACCTAAAATGGAAGGCAAACAGATACATGAACCTGACTTCAAAAGAACATTTCAAGGGCTGGCATGTGGCTCACTTGGGAGAGCGTGGTGTTGATAACACCAAGTCAAGGGTTAAGATTCCCTTACTGGTCATCTTTAAAAAAAAAAAAAAAAGAACATTTCAAAAAAACATCCACAGTGAAAGAAAAAACCCAACTAATTTAAGTAATTTTTGAGCACAGTATTTTATCTATAGACTTTCAGTTTATCAACAAAAAGAACTGCAAAAATAAATAAATACACACGTAGATAAATAAATAAACCTTGTTTTTGACTTAGATTTGATTTTCTGTAGTAGTATAAGAATTGCGAAACTGTTCTGTATGATTTTAGTTCTGAACAAATAAATGAATATACTAATGCTCTTGAGAGCCACTTCTCAGGGTGGAAGACAGCAGGGATGACTATGAAATGGGCAGGACAAGCACCTCACAGAGGTGGCTTAGAATCAGAGACATCAGCATTTCTGGCTTTGTCCAGCGAAAGGGCCTAAAGCACTGACACCCCAGTGGCAACGAGGACACTCTAGTACACAATTCTTTGTTTCTAAAAACCATTCTCTGCTCAAAGGAACCAGGAAACTTTGAAGAAATGGCTGATTCAAAGACTAGGGCAGGGAGAATACAAGAGAATTCTAAAACATGGTGCTGTAACAAAAGTGCCCAGCGCACACCTGAAGGCACCAGGCATCAGACATATGACAGTAATGGATCATAGCCAATTGAATAGACCAAGAATCCATAAGCCTGTACAAGTGCATATGTACAGAAGGGACAGCTCTTCCTTACTATAGAATGCTGACTAATAAATGCGGAAGAAATGGTGGTATTAGAAAATCACCATTTTAATATCCAGAATATACAAGTAACTCAAACAACTTTACAGCCAAAAACTAAAAAACCCAATTAAAAAATGGGCAAAGGAGCTGAATAGGCGTTTCTCCAAGGAAGACATATGAATGGCCAAGACACATGAAAAAATGCTCAACATCACTCAGTATCCAGGAAATGCAGATCAAGATCACTTTGAGATACCATCTCACTCCAGTTAGGTTGGCTAGTATCCAAAAGACTGAGAATGATAAATGCTGGCGAGGTTGCAGAGAAAAAGGAACTCTCATACACTGTTGGTGGGACTGCAAAATGGTGCAGCCTTTATGGGAAATGGTATGGAGGTTCCTCAAACAATTACAGATAGATCTACCATATGACCCAGCTATCCTACTGCTGGGAATATACCTAGAGGAATGGAAATCATCATGCCAAAGGGATACCTGTACTCCAATGTTTATTGCAGCTCTATTTACAATAGGCAAGAGCTGGAACCAGCCCAAATGTCTGTCATCTGATGAGTGGATAAGGAAACTGTGGTACATCTACACAATGGAATACTGCTCTGCTATAAAAAAGAATGAAACACTACCATTCGCATTAACATGGATGGACATAGAGAAAATTATATTAAGTGAAACAGGTCAGGCACAGAAAGAGAAATACCACATGTTCTCACTTATTTGTGGGAGCTAAAAATAAATAAATAAATAAGCACACAAACAAATGAAAGGTTGGGGAGGGGGGGAAGAAGACAGAATAACCACAAAAATTCCTTGAAGTATTTAAGTCAAGTGAACAGATATGATGGGGGGGAGGTGCAGAGAGGAACGGGTAAAGGGCCATGAAAATCAACTGCAATGTATATTGAGAAGTAAAAGAAAAAGAAAAAAAAAGAGAAAAAAAAAAATGAAAATCACCATTTTGTTACCACCCAAATAATAGATTCGGGCAGAAATGATCAAAAATGCTAAAAACGTGGGTAAAATTCAGATGAGGAACAAGATATTTACAGTCTCAACAAATCTCTCCACAATCATAATTATTCATTAATTTAAAAGGAAAAATAGAAACTTGGCAGGTACCTTTTTTTTTTTTCCTTTTTTTTCCTTTTTGTCTTTTTTTCGTGTCCGGCAATGGATCGCAACCCTCGGTGCTGCGCCCGCCCCTTGCTCAGCCAGTGAGCGGGAACCGGTCTGTATGTGGGATCCGAACCCTCGGCAGGAGCGCCGCCACGCTCCCAAGCGGTGCACTGTGGTGGTGCGCCACCGGGCCGGCCCCGGCAGGTACCTTTTTAACAAAGTGATCAAAGTTAGCATGACCAGCAACGGGATAAGCCAATGTCGTGTGCTTCCTGACGCGATGCATGAGAGGACACATCGCTTCTGAGCTATTCTGGCCCAAAGCTCGTAACCTAGATCCAACGAGGAAGTATCAGATGAACTCAAAGTGAAGGACATTCCACAAAACAATTTGCATGACTGTACTCTTCAAAATAGCAAAAAAAGACAAGACGAGGAATTGTTCCAGATCAAAGGACACTGAAGAGACCTGACACTTACCTGAAATATATAACCCTGGACTGAATCCTGGACCAGAAAAAAAATCACTATAAGTGATATTATTTGGACAATTGATAAAATTGCAATATGCACGGTAGATTAGATAATGAAGTGATCAATGTTAAAATTCCTGCTATGTTGTGGAATAACTCTTTGTTTTAGGAAATATATAAGGAGGTATTTAGGATGAAGGAGCATGTATATGCAATTTACTCTCAACTGTTCAGAGAGAATGATAAAGCAAATGTAGTCAAATATTACCAGCAAGTCAACCAGGGTGCAATAAAGGTGGCCACAAACTTTTTTGCTGCTCCTGTGATTGAGAGCTGTAGTCCATCCAGTTCCCCACTTTTAAAGCTGAGCTAGTCTTGGTGACTTGCTTGCTTGACCCAGAGAAAGTGACGCTCTGGGACTTCCAAGGCTGAGTCATGAGCAGCTGTGCACCCTCCAGCCAGGCCTTGCAAAACACTTTTGCTGGGAACCTGTAAGATGCTAAATTTTGTGAGACCACCAAACTGAAGAGGCCCTGCATGGGCACTCCCTTTGACAGCTGCAGCTGAGCCAGCCTCCAGCCTCCTCACCAAGGTGCCAGACACGTGAATGAAGCTGCACTAGATTCTCCAGACGAGTCCATATTCTAGCTGAATATCATTCCATGACCTCTGCTAACACCAAATTGAACATAAATCACTCAATTGATCTCTGCCCAATTCTTGACACAGAAAATCATGATATGTAATATAATGGTAGTTGTTTTAGGCCACCAAGTTTTGAGTAGTGTTTTAATATAAAAATAGATAACTAGTGCTAAGTGATTGATTTTTAAAAAGGGGTGTTCTTTGAACTGTTTTTTGCAACTCTTCTGAAACTTTGATTTATTTTAAAATTAAAAGAAAAAAATTACAGCCATAAATTAATGCCTGAAATGGGTGTGTATTTCTGTTTAAACCAGAAGCTCTTTTCCCCAGCAGGAAAATCATTCAGCAATTCCTTAAATCTGTGCCAACTTCTGGACCCACATTGAGCTCTCTGAGTGAAACGTTGTGACTCAAGACTACAAGTGGCTTGTTGAGCTTTGATCCTCGATGTTTCATGAAAACAAGATTTATGAAATGGAAACGTGCCTATCAAAGCACGTTGCCTCTGCATTCCATTACCATGGATCCCACCACTTCTGCTTCTCCACTGCATATCTCAGATGCACTCCAGCCCAACAAGTCCTAAACCAAACTCCCACACTCACCTCCTTGAAGTACAACCATCACCAAAACGAACAAAACATAACTAACCCTCCTCTGGTGTCTGCTGTATCAGAGAGCAGCTACTCCATTGCATTTTGTTATCAGAACCAGAAATCCAGGGGTCACCCTTGAGGCCTCCCACTGCCTTATTCTACATCACCAGTGCCTAGTCCGTTTTCTGTTGCTTATAACACAATACCTGAAACTGGTTAATTTATAAAGAAACAATACTCATTGCTCACAGTTTTGGAAGCTAGGAAGTCCAAGGCCCAAAGGGCACATCTGGTGGGGGTCTTCTTCTTGGTGGGGCTCTCTACAGAGTCCTCTGGCAATGCAGGGTATCACATGAACAAGAGAGCCAACCTGCTCACTTGCTCCCCTTGGAAAGCCATCAGGACCACTTCTTGATAAACCATCAACCCATTAACCCATTAATAGATTAATCCATTCATGGGGACAAAATCCTCACAATCCAATCACCTACCAAAGAGGCCCCACCTTTCAAATACCATAGTCTGATTTCCCACCCTCTTAACACTGTTACAGTGGGGATCAAACGTCCAACACGTGAACTTTTGTGGGACACATTCAACCCACAGCAACCAATTATATTGGTTTTGCCTCCTGATATCTCTCCCATCTGTCCCCTTCTAGCCTAAACTGCCACCAACTCTCACCTCCTAACCACTGTCCCTATATTTAATCTTGCCCTCCTGAGATTCCGTCCCCAGTTCTCCATGCAGTGGCCACATTTAATACACAAATCGGATCGTATCACTTTCATTCTTAAAACCATTCAGGGCTTCCTTTTGCTCTTAGCTTTCCTTCAGGAAGCCATAAAGGAAAAAATTAAGTTTATCTAGGGGAAATGTATAGAACTCTCTAAGGCAAAAAAGAATATGCAATTGGCCTTTCATAGTCGTGGGCTCCACATCTGTAGATACAACTAATCATGTATCAAAAGTATTTGGGGAAAAAAACTGCATCTGTACTGAATGTGTACAGTCATTTCTTTTCTTGTCATTACTCTCTAAAACAATACAGTATGTCAACTATTACACTGTATTAGGTGTTGTAAGTAATTTAGAGATGATTTAAAGTATATGGGAGGATGTGCATAAGTCTCATACAAATACTGTGTCATTTTACATAAGGAACTTGAGCATCTGTGTATTTTGGTGTCCACAGGAGGTCCTGAAACCAATTCTCCACAGATACCAAGGTACGACTGTATACATAATCATAAGACAGCTGAAAACAAATAACATGTTGGAGGGAAATATTTGTAACTCCATAGGACTGGCAAGGAGCTATGCTCCTCATATAAAAAGACCTCACAAATCAGCAAGAAAATAATCAACATTGAATAGCAAAATGGATCTAGAATACAAAAATTCAGTACATAATAAAAGAGAAAAATGGCACATAAATGTGTAAAAAAGATGCTCAACTCTCCTCATAACTAAATAAATATGAAACTAAGAAACAAGCAAAAAAGTTGCCTATCATATTGACATAGATGAAGTTTCAAAAACACACAACATAGATGAGGGTATAAAGACACCAATAATTTCCTACATGGTTGGTACATTTGAAGGTCTTTCTAAGTATAATTTTTGCCGATACTGAAATATTGAAAGGGTTTTTATAATTTTGCTTTTGAAATGACTTGGCTATAAGTAATTTTTATGAAAGGCTATTTAATTTATAACAGGCTATTTAATTTATGATAGGCTATTTCTCAACAGTCATCATATATACTGTGAGTTCTCGGAAAATGAGCAAAACATATTGCCTATAAATTATTTTCTAAAATAATGAACTTTTTATGAATAATAGCATTACGAGTAATACATTGTAGAGATGTATAATTAAATATTGATTGATCTCAAATTTGCAGTTTCCCTTTGTGTTGTAAAGCTAATACATACTTTGCAGTGCCCAAACGTTTTCTTAGGCCCCTGATGATAATGAGCTAAGCCTACAGAGCATCTTAATGGTGAAAGGGCCCTGGACAAATATTTCTGGAGGGCAATTAGGCAATGTCTATCAAAATTATAAATGTGCATACTTTTTCAGCAAGAAATTCCACTGAACTGAATTTATCCTACACATGAACTCACATGTGTACCCAAATAGGCCTTTACAAGAGTGTCCATTGCCTCATTGTTTCAAACAACAAAGAATAGAAGGTACTGAAAATGTCCATTAATCAGGGATTGAGTAAATAAATCGTGGCGCCTTCATACATTGGAGTATTGTGCAGATATTGAAAAAAATTGGTATACGTCTGACTGTACTGATGTGGAAAAATCTCTATGTGTATTGTCAAGTGAGACAAATGAAGGTACAAAATACCGTGTATAGAACCCCATCTCCCATTCCCCCACACTAGCTTTTTCAGAAGAAGTTATTTATTTTGCATATGTGTTTTTGAAATAGTTCTGGAAAGATACACAAGAACCCTCAAAGGTGGTTGTCTCTATAGAGAGGGACAGGGGTGGGGTGGGGAGAAGGGGTCACTGAGTTTTCTTTGAATTAAATCATGAGTTATAATTATGATTATAATTTAGCAAAGCGGTAAGAAGACAAGAAAGACGTGGAAGGGGAGGAAAAGGAAAAACAATTCCTAAACTGGACTGCGAAGTTGCAGGATTGGACCCCGTCTGCTAAGGTGCTGTCTTGTGCTGCTTGCCTCACTGTCGCCCACTAATCTGCTCAGTTCTTCACATGTTCTATCCTCCCTCCCACCCCTGGGTCTTTACACATGCTGTTCCTTCTGCCTGGATCTACCCCCACTAGTATACACACTTAGTTAACTTTTACTTCTTTTTCAAATGATTTCTTGCTCCTGAGAGACGCTTTCCCTCACCTCCCAGACTGGGCCAAGTTCCCCATTATATATTCTCATAGCACCCAGAGCTTTTAATGCATGGCACTAATCACAGCTTAAAATTCTATACCTGTGGGTTGTTGTTTCATGTCATGTTCCAGTAGTAAATTGCTGATAATTACATCCACAGCACCCAGCACCATGTCTGACACATATTAGGAACTCCATAAATATGCGTAAGTAAATGAATCCACTACAGGGGTTGCAGGGGGAAGTCTCTCATCATAGAAGGGGACACTGTTTATCCAGCATGACCCCTTTCAAGTTCTTCACAGCCAACAGCTTCCTCAAACGAGCCTATGGCTTTGCCTTCATTGTAGAAAAGTGTTCTGTAAGGGGCGCCCCTCAGGAGTGTTAGAACACACAAGAACAAGCACATTTTTGTGGAAAATGGGTGTCAATCGGCTTCATTTTAGTAATCCTAGATTTTTGTTGATGTCGTGGCTGTTAGAACTCAGCAAAATAAAAGTCCATTTTATGTTGGGCAACATTTTGTTATACATATGCCAAACAGGCCTAAAATAAATCTAACAAGAGCTCAGATAAAACAAAAGCAAAAGGGCATTTCCACTGCCAATGTGGCCGATGGACCTAACCATCCCGGAGAAAATAACATGAACTTTGGATACACATACCAGAAAGCAGTCATCTGAAGGCCCTAGAGAATGAACAAAAGCAGATAGATTCTGGAGAGGATCCACATGTAGAAAAAATGAATGGCCCACAGTGAGTTACTCATATTTATGGCTTTTAGACTTTGGCTAGATCTAAGTCAGTACCATAAAAGGCAGCTAAATCTCTGCTAGAAAACCTGTAGTCTTTTGG
The DNA here is from genome assembly GCF_000696425.1 of Galeopterus variegatus. Taxonomy (NCBI): domain Eukaryota; kingdom Metazoa; phylum Chordata; class Mammalia; order Dermoptera; family Cynocephalidae; genus Galeopterus; species Galeopterus variegatus. The sequence continues at coordinate 322,394 of NW_007726222.1, read as the reverse complement.
GGCTAAAAAAATAGAGAACAAAGTTCAGGGCAACTGTACCCAGTGAAAACTGAGGAGGGATCCTGTAAAGGAGAGAGCCAGAGAGAGGAAGTCCCAAACTCTGTGCAAAATCTCTACTCAAAATCTGTGTATAACCCAGGCATGCCTGGGCAGATTGTGAGCAGTCTAGTTAAGAAAAAGGAAACTGAGATTTTAGCAGCCACCTAAGAGGCAGAGTTTGCAGTTCGAATCTACTGAAGGCAATTGCCTACAAACAAACAAATGAATATACAGAACAGAATCTAGAGTCTTCACATTATAATATTCACAATGTTGGGGACACGATCCAAAATTATTTGACATATGAAGATCAGGAAAATCTGACCAATCACCAAGGAAAAGGAAAATCAACAGAGACCAACCTTGAGATAACCCAGATGTTCAAATGAGCATATCAGGATTTTAAAGAAGCTATTATAACTATGTTCAAGCAAATAAAGAAAAAGTACCATAGTAAATGAAAACAAATGAAATCTCAGCATGCACACAGGTACCATACAATTACACACACACACACGAGAAAGTATTCAATCTGAATAAGAAAAAGAGAGTCTAGAAATAAAAAATACAATATCTGAGGTTAAGAAGAAGTACTGGATGGGCTTAACAGAAGAACAAAAATGAAAGAAAAACTGGTGAGCTCAAAGATCAGGAGAAAATATTAAATCTGAATAACAGAAAGAGAAAAAAGACTATAAGAAATGAACAAAGATTCAGGGACTTGTGAGATGACATCAGAAGAGCTAACACAGATGTAACTGGAGTCCCAGAGGACAATGAGAGAAAAAAATGGGGCGTAAAACACATTCGAATAAAAAATCGTTAGAAATTGCTCAAATTTGGTGAAAGACAAACATTTGAAGATGCAAGAAGCTCAGAGAACCACAAGTAGGATAAATATGAAGAAAATCACATCTAGGCATATCATGGCTAAACTGATAAAACCAAAGATAAAGAGAAAATTTTGAAAGCAGCTAGAGAAAAATGACACATGACATACAGAGGAGCAATGATTCTAATGTCAATGAGTGTCTCATCAGAAACTATAGAGGCCATAAGACAGTGGAATATTTTTTAGGTGCCAAAAGAAAAACACTGTCATCTCATCTCAGAATTCTATATCCAGTGAAAGTATTATAATAAGTAATAAATAAAGGCAAAAGAAAGATATTTTTAGATAAAAGAAGACAAAGAGGACTTGTTGCTGGCAGGCATACATGAGAAAAAAATGCATGGGAAATTCTCAGGGTGAAGGAAAATTCAGATATTCAGAATGGTTGAAAAAGTATCAGAAATTGTAATTATCTGTGTAAATAGAAAAAATATCATTATAGACTCTTAATTCCTTTAAAATGTATAGAACCGTTTAAACAAAAAAATACATTATCTTATTGGTTTTATAATGTGTGTAGAAGTAATACATGTGAAAATTATGGCATAGAGGACAGATTTGAGTGGAATCAGACTTTTCATGAAGTGCTACAATAGTATTTCTAAATAGACCATAAAAAGTTAAGGACATACAAGGGTACTTCCAAAAGTGCATTGAAAAATAGAATTGAAAGATAACACTAATCTTTCCATGATCTTTTAAAAGTCCCCTTATATGTTGTAATCACTAGTAGAACTACAAAAAGAAATGCAAAGAGTTATTGATAAAAGTTAATTGATAAAAAATTGACTTAATCTAAAAGAACACAGAAAAGGAGGAACAGAAAAATTCCTTAAAAATTTAAAAAAGAGGAGACAAACAGAAAACAAATCGTAAATTTATTGACCTGGACTCAACTATTTAAATAATTACATCAAATATTTTGAGTAACCCTTTAATTGAAAGGCAGAGATTTGTCCAAGTGTATTGAAAAAAATACACCCAACTAAATGCTGCCTATAAGATATGCACTTTAAAATAAAAATTCAGAGACATTGAAAAAAAAAGATTTAAAAAAATATAGCAAGTAAACACTAAGCATAAGAAGACTATATTAATGATAGAAAAAACAGATTTTGGAACATTATTACAGAGATATAAATGTCATTTCATAATAATAAGATCAATTAATTAGGAAGATATAGCCGTAACTATGTGTGTACTCAGCACATCCCCACTTCAAAATTCATGAAGCAAAAAGGAAAAAGTAGACAACTTCCAGGTCATAGGTGAAGATTTTTTTTTTTTTTTTTTGTCTTTTTTCCGTGTCCAGCAACGGATCGCAACCCTCAGTGTCGCCCCCGTACCGGACCGGGACCGGCAACGGGATCGCAACCCTCGGTGTTGCCCCTGCGCCTCGCTCAGCCAGTGAGCGGGAACCGGTCTGTATGTGGGATCCGAACCCTCGGCGGGAGAACCTCCGCGCTTCCCAAGCGGCGCACTAGCGCAGTGCACCACCGGGCCGGCCCACATAGGTGAAGATTTTAATACCCCTTTCTAAGTAAATGATAGAATAACTATGCATACAAAAAAATCAGTAATGACATAAATGATTTGATCAACACTGTTCGTGACATTATCCTGATTGGTATTTATAGAACACTACACTCAACACCTGTAAAATACACTCACACCTGTAAAATAAACATTTTTTAAGTCCACAAGGTATATTCACCATGACAGACTATATGATGAGTCATAAAATAAGTTTCGATATATTGAAATCACAGAGTTCAACCAACGTAATCTAATTGACATTTATAGTACACTCTACCCCAAAACAGCACTTTTCAAGTGCACATGGAACAAACATGAAAACAAACCATATTCTGGGTCATGAAACAAACCTCAACATGTTTAAAAGAATCTACACCATACAAAGTATAATCATTTTTTTTTTTTTTTTTAAAGATGACCGGTAAGGGGATCTCAACCCTTGGCTTGGTGTTGTTTCATGTCATGTGCTATTGAGATGGTCACATGGTTTTCTTTTTTAGTCTGTTGGTATTGTGAACTACATTGATTGATTTTTGAATGTTGAGCCAATCTTGCATTCCCTAAACCCTACTTAGTCATGATGTTGGATTAATATATATTGTTGGATTAAGTTTGCTAAATTTTTAAGAAATGTTTGCATCTATGTTCATAGTGGTCTGTGGTTTTCTTTTCTTGTCATGTCTTTGGCTTTGGTATCAGGGTAATGCTGGTCTCATAGAATGAGATGAGAAGTGTTCCTTCCTCATTTATTTTCTGGAAGAGTTTGTTTAGAATTAGTATTATTTCCTTCTTAAATGTTTGGTAGAAATTACAAATAAAGCCATTTGGGACTGGAATTTTCTTTGTGGGAAGGTTTTTAACTGAATTTAGTTTTTTTTGTGGTTTTTTTGAGAGATAGATCTATTTAGGTTGTATGTTTCTTATCAAGTGAGCTTTGGAAATTGGTGTCTTTCTAGGGATTTGTCTGTTTCATCTAAGTTATCAAATTAATTGGCACAAGATTGTTCATAAATTGCTCATAAATGTGGCGTAAAATTTTTCCATTATTATCCTTTTAATGTTTACAGCATTGATAGTAATGTCCCCTCTTTCATTCCTGACAGTGATAAATGTGTCTTTTCCCTTTTTTTTTTTTTTTTTTGATTAGTTTGGCTAGAAGTCTGTCAATTTTATCTTTTCAAGAAACCAGTGTTACATTAATTTTGGGGTTCTTTTTCTGTTTTCAATCCCATTGATTCCTGCTATTCTCTTTATTATTTCCTTCCCTCTGCCTGCTTTAGGTTTACCTTATTTACTTATTTATTTTTTTAAGTTTCTTAATGTGGAAGAAGAGGTTATTGATTTGAGGATGTTTTTGTCTTGTAATATAAGCATTTAATGATACAAATTTCTATTACTTTGAAAAAATTCATAGTTATGATATGTTGTGGTTTTATTATCATTTCAGTTTAAAATAGGTTTAATTTTCCTTGTGCCTTTCTCTTTGACTTATGAGTTATTAAGAAATGTGCCACTCTATTTCCAAATATTTGCATATGTTTCACAAATCTTTCTATTACTGATTTCTGGGTTAATTTTGTCATCTTCAAATGATTATACTTTGAGGCCGGCCCGTGGCTCACTTGGTAGAGTGCGGTGCTGATAACACCAAGGCCACGGGTTCGGATCCCATATAGGGATGGCCGGTTTGCTCACTGGCTGAGCGTGGTGCTGACAACACCAAGTCAAGGGTTAAGATCCCCTTACCAGTCATCTTTTTAAAAAAAAAAAAACTCACTTGGGAGAGCGTGGTGCTGATAACACCACGTCAAGGGTTAAGATCCCCTTAACTGGTCATCTTTTTTAAAAAAAAAAAACTCACTTGGGAGAGCGTGGTGCTGACAAAAACTATTGTATTTTTTATATAACCTATGAACAACTGGAAATTGAAATTTATAAAACAGTCCCATTTATAGAGCTTTAAAAACATAAAATACAAAGAGATAAATCTCAATAAGTATGTGCAAGATTCATATGAGAGAAATCAAAAAAGACTCAAATAAATGGATAGATACACCATACTCAAAGTTCAGGAGACTCAACATTAAGATGTCAGTTACTCAAAATTGATACATAGATTCAGCATAATCCCAATCAATATTCCAGGAGGATTTTCAAAATTGACAACCTGATTCTAAAATTCACACGGAAATACAAAGAACCTACGGTGGCCAAAACCATTCTGAAAAGGAAGAATGAGTTGGAAGATTCACACTACCCGGTTTCACAACTTACTATAAAGCTGTAATAATCGAGACAGATAGTACTGGCATAAGAATGGACGTAGACATCAATGGAACAGAACAGAAACCATAAATAGACCCACACAAATGTAGTCAATTGATTTTCAACAAAGGGACCAAGATAAATCAAAGGAGAAAGCATAGTCTTTTTGACAAATAACATTAGAACATTTGAAGATCCACATGCACAGAAAAGAACGTTGATCTTTAACTTGCATCATATACAAAAATTAATTCAAAATGGGTCATAGAATTAATGGTAAACTTTTCTGACCTTAGATTTAGGCAAGTATTTCTCAGAGAGAACACAAAAAGCATGAACCTTAAAAGAAAAATTGATAAATTGGACTTTATCAAAATGAAAAGTGTCTATTCTTTGAAGGACTCTCATATGACCATAAGAAGATAAGCCACAGTGGGGAGAAAATATGTGCAAAACACATTTCTGATAAGAAGCTTGTATCCAGAATTTATGAAGAACTCTCACAGCTCAATAAAAAGGAGAAAAATAAGTCAGTTTGAAAAAATGAGCCATGAAATTTGTATATGTACATAAATATAGAATATTAAAAGAAGTATAAATTACCCTTTTTGATACTTAAAGGGAAAACAAAGTGGGGTCTTGGCAGTTTTAATTCGTCTTTCCCCTGTTGGGGACCCTCGCTGTTTTGGCAGATGGGCTGCAAAATGCACCGAGGGCTCCCAGTGGGATCCGTGCGTGTGTCGCGGGGCATCCGGAGTGTCTGGAAGGCCGGGGAGCTGAGATGACTTCTCCCCAGCAGCTTGCTTTCTTTCCCTTGTGTACGTGTTTACGTTTCCCAGGCTCTGCCTCCAGGGCCCGAATCATCGTCCTGCCCTGGCCTGTGGTCGCCTCCACCTCCTCATCTTCATCCCCTCCTCTTCCTCGCCTTGGACCTGTAAGGGCCAGCCTCTTGCTCCTGGCCAGAGCTCTCACATTTCTGTCCTTCTCCACTGGGGGAGATCCTGGGCCACCATGGAGCATGCCTGGACTGCGAATGCAACAATTGAAAGAAATAACAGGGTTCATGGGCTCAGGATAAAAAACAGCATCCACACAAAGAACAGCTGCTCTATATACTCTTAAAGATTCCTCCATATCTGTGATCTCATTTAAGGCTTAGGACCACCTGTGCAATAGGATAATATCCCCACTTTACAGGGAAGGAGACTGAGGCCCAGTCGGCCTTCCCCACTAAGGTAAGGCAGCTGTCAATGAGCGAGCAATGACAGTGCCTTTGTCCGCCGTCCTCACAGGGGACTGGCCTGCTGAGACAAGCACAGGCTTTGGAGCCAGAGAAACCCAGGCCTGAGTTGGCCTCTGCCACTTCCCAGCTGGGTGACTTTACGCAAGTCACTTTCCTTCTCTGAGCTTTTATTTGCTGTGCTCTGCTGTGGTGATAATCCTGCCTCCCTACTAGGGCTATTAGAGATGATCAAAGGCATGATGTAGGTAAAATTGTTCTACAACGAACTCTTTTGATTTATTTCTCTATGAAGACAAATCTGCTTACTTGTGAGCATCTTTCCTCACTCCTTTTATTTCAAAATATTCAAACCTAAATGTTTGAAGCTTCGTGTTACATATGCAAATAAAATTGGAGCTGTTTCCCCCCCAATTATTTGAAACTATTCTTTTCTTCTCCATTTTTTTCCCGCTTCCCTTCCTCTACCTCTCCCCTGCCCTCCGTACATGATCACACACCTCAGCCCGCGAGTTCTCCCTGTGCACAGCCTCAGAAAAAAATGCAGAGCCATTGCAAGAAAATTATGACACAGAACTTCCTTAATTAACGCCACCTAAACACAGTGTGTGGGTTGATACCCTAAAAGCGGGAATTAGAGCCATTAGTAGGAGACAGAACTAACTTTGTGTAAAGTTCTCATAAATTCAGACACCCTTGTGCCTCCAGACCTGGTCTGTCCCTACACAAAGTCAGAACCATCCCTGTGAGGACATAGTGCCAAGCCCTGGGGTGAACAGCAAGGGAGTCAGGAAGTCCCTGTGGCCATCCCTGTCCTTCTGCCCCCCACATCCCTGCCCACAAAGCCCCCCTTCAACATCCTCCACAAGGGCCTGGGCCATGGTCCCATCTGGGCTTGGCTCTGAGGGAGAGAGGCCGACAGGCAGACACAAAGCGGAGGCTTGACCCAGACCCCCAGAGGCATCCTCAGCTTTGTTCTGAGGGGCCAGGGGCAGCCCCGAGGCTGGGGGAGGCGGAGCAGGCTGGGCTCAGATGGCAGGCGGCACCCTCGGCCAGACAGATGGCGAACAAAAGGGACACATAAAAGAGGCAAAGGCACACAGCTCAGTCCCTACCGAGGGCCTGGCTGCTTCCCCCAGACGTGTGCTGCAGATCAGACCTGCACAGACACAGACGGGAGGGTCTGCCGTTTGCAGCTGGCCTGAAGCGAGCTGGGAGCAGCCCAGTCTCCACGTTCACATTTCACAGCCAGATTCTAACCTCCGCTTTACAGATGAGGAAGCCGGGTCTCAGAAATGCTTGTCCAGGGTCACGCCCAGGATTTCAGCCATGCAGTCTGCTCCCAAGGCCTATATTCTTCATCTGTTTCCCCAGATTCTTTCTACATGGTGAACGTCGAGCTCTTGGCCTTTTGCACGTGATGTCTATCTCAGGTCACAGACAAAACACTAAAAATTCCTTAGCCTGTGTTATCAAAAGCCAGGATGTCTCAGAATTCTCAGTGGGAACAAACGAATCAAGCTGCCAAATTGCTTGACTAGACATACTCGTATAAAACACAATAAAAATGTGTTTTCAAATGTTTAAAATGATTGTTTTTTGACCCATTGAACACATTTTGCAAACATCTAGAGGTGACCTAACCAACTTCTGTGTAGCAGCCACCCGCCCCCAAAGGTGTTTGGCCAATTCTAGGGCTTCCTGACAGCACCAAAAAGGAGGAGGGTGACATGAGGTGGCTGTCACATGGCACACCCCCTGCCTCAAGGGGAGCCCATAGCATAAGCTCTACATCCATGAAAAGGAATAGAAATAGTACCTCAGAGAGGGTGGAGGTAAGAACGGGTTCATTTATCACATTACTGAGTGCCAGGAATTGTATAGATCCCAGTGACTCCTCAGGTAGACAGCAGCATCTCCATTTCACAGATGAGGAAATGGAGGCTGGAGATCAAGTGAAAGAGGGACACCTTTATGTCTTCTCTGCCAAGGGTCGAGTCCTCCTTCTGGCAATAGCAGCCCAATTTCCCCCTGCCTCACTCACGGTCCACTGTGAGTCAGGTGAGGCTGCCTGGCTCTTGGCGTGGGCTCCTGACCCAGCCTGGCCCCTCACCACATTTAATCCCTGGTACACAGTGATGGGCTAAGGGGTGCGTTCAGTTTATTTGTTGACCCAAGTCAGCAAGGAGATTCTGTCCTGGGACTTCTACTGAGCTTAGGAAAGTGGAGCCCACTTTCCACTGGAACAGGAGAAATGGTAGGGGGGTGACTGGCCTGAAGAGGCTGTCAGCGTCCTGCTGGGTAAGAGCCTTCCCAAGGCTGAACCATACAGGCAGCAGGACCGGGAGATGAGTGAGACCCAGACCTGGGGTCCTGAGTCCTGCACTGCTTGAAGCTTTTCAGGTTTGCGAGCAAAGCAATACCCGATTTTGTTGAAGCCACTGGTTTTCTTTTTCTTTCTTTTTTTTTTTTTTCCTTTTTGTCTTTTTTCGTGACCGGCAACGGATCGCAACCCTCAGTGTTGCACCCATACCGGACCAGGACTGGCAACGGGACCGCAACCCTCGGTGTTGTGCCCGCACCTCGCTCAGCCAGTGAACGGCCGGTCTGTATGTGGGATCCGAACCCTCGGCGGGAGCGCCGTGGTGCTCCCAAGCGGCGCACTGTAGCAGTGCGCCACCGGGCCGGCCCCAGGTTTTCTTTTTCTACTGATTTCCCTTTATTTCCTCACTCCCTTTCTCTTCTTTTTAAGCTCGAGTGCAGATGATGGGGCTGGCCATACTCCTGAGTCATAATGCTTTAGTCATTAGGCACTGGAAGGCCTCAGGGGCCAGAGGATGGGTGCACAGGAAGACTTTTCAAGGTCATGGAAAAATAGAATTGAAAGATCATATGAATCTGTCCATGAACTTTTGAAGTGCCCTTGTATTTCCCAGCTTCTCACACAGTGGCGTGGCATGGGACTGAGTCTACTGTTCTTTCACCTGCTCAACCCATTCTCCCATCACCTTTTTTGTTTTGTTTTTCTGGAGCATTCTAAAGTAAATCCTAGACATTGTATCATTTTACCCTCAGATGAGGACTTTTAAAAAACATTACCACAATACCATTATCACACCCAAAGTTATGGTAATTTCTTAAAATTATCTAATACCCAATCCATGTTCGTTTTTCCCACATTGTCTTAAAATGTCTTTTTGTAATCGATTTGTCCAAATCGGATTCCGATTATATTCCTTACATCACATATGGCTTATGTGCCTTTAATGTCTTTTAAATATATTTAAACCAATAACAATATCCTCCTTTACTTTTTACTCCACATCATTTATTTGTTGAAGAAACAGAGTCATTAATCCTGAGGAATTTCCAACATCTGGACTTGGCAGATAGTATCCTCATGGTGTTTCTTAACACGTTCCGCTATCCCTTGCGTTTCCTAAAACATGGCAAAATGACCTAGAGGTCTGGTTTTTTTAAGTTCCATTTTGCTTGCAAGAATGCTTTATGGTAGTGCTGTGTATTTTCTGTGGTATCATGCCTGCAGACACATGACGTCTTGATGCTACACTTTTGGCAATGTCAGAATTGATCAAAGGATTGGGGTGGTATTACCCTGATTTATCCATTGCACAGTGCCCTTACCTTTCACCTAATGATTTTAGCAGCATTGATGATTATGGCTTAGATACATTATTCCAATAGGGGTTGCAAAGTGGTGGTTTTCTAATTCAATTATGTTTCTTGCTTTCATTAGCTGTGATTCTTCTATAAAGATAAACTTTTACCTGTCAACTATTCGATTACTCTGAAATATAAACCACCCAGTAAAGGCAGGATAAATGCTTGATTCTTTCCTTTCATTTACCTTTTTTCAGAATAATGACTTATTCTGTATCAGGCTTAAACAAACAAGAAACCCACCATGTTTTAATGAGTATCATTTAAAGAAGATTTAAAATATATATGATATTTCAGTACATTGTAATCATTCTCTTTGATGCTCACATTGTCTCATCTTTGGCCTCTGAAAGCTCCTTCGAGCTGGGTGCTGTATCCTTTGCACATGGCCTAACTGTCCTGACAGCTTCCTTGCTCTCTGGCACAAGATGTCCCAGGCTTATCTTGCACATATCCTGCCCCAGCCCTGGAATCAGTCATTTCCCCCAGGAGCCCTGGCTCCTTTCGGTGGCAAATTGTGCTTCAGTGAACACAATCATTTTTAAAGCACTTCCCATCTGGAAGTGAAGCAGACGCACAGTTCACACAATCAGCAGTCAGATCTTTTCTGGTGCAGCCGGGGAGGCAGATGCTGCAAAGAGACTTCACTGCGTTTGAGATTTTGGACTCTGGCTGGCCCTGCCGGAAAAGATCATGGAGAAAAGCCCAGAAAACCCAAGCCCAGCTGTCTTTGCATCCTTCCCACAGAACAACTGGCCAAGAGCTGACAGGTGTGAGGCGGGTGTTTCCTGCAGACCCGCTTCCTCTGCTTGCCAAGCTGCTACCTGAAACGGCGGGAGCCGGGTTTCCTCACAGAGGGTCACTGGTGCTGCTGCCAAGCGTGCAACTGTGTGGAGGGGGGAGGAATGCACCATTTCTCTTTAAAACTTGCAACCACCCTAGGAGGTAAGTATTACTTCTAGCTCCATTGTGCAGATGATGAAAATGAGGCTCAAAGAGGGTAAGTCACTTGGCGAAGGTTACCACGTAGTAAGTAATGGAGGGGTCGTAGTGTGACCCAGTCACTTGGATTCACAGCCTTCATTCTTTTCATAACAATGCACCCTTACGCCTGGGGACGGAGGCAGCTCTACTCATACCAACACTGGCAGCAGCAGCAACTGGAACTGCTAAATGCCACCCCAATATCCTCCCTTTCTTATTATCAGAATTATAATTTCATTCCATAGAACAATGTGCCAGCTGAAAGAATGCGTTTCCCAGCCTCCTTTGTACCTAGGGGCAGCCAAAGGGATGTGAGCAGAGGTTTTCAGATGGGACTTTTGGGTAAGCTCCTTATACGGGGACGGACAGCTGCCTCACCCCACAGCCCTCCTCCCATTCCTGGCCTCCCACTTAGACCGCGGCTATGTTGATTGGAGCTCCAGCATCGTCTTGGGTCCTGAAACAGCCTGGAAAATGGAAGGCTGGCGTCAAGGATAAGGGAACAGCAACACAGAAGGAGCCCAGGTCCCTGACGAGCGTTGTCATTGCCATGCCAGTCCCAACAGCCTATCTTTGGATTTCATTTATGGGAAAGAAAAACAAACTTCTATCTTGTTTAAGCTGCTTATCTGGGTATTTTTTTCAGGGCAAATGAGCCTAATCCAAATAGATGGACAGCATAACAAGCGTAAGCAATGAAGAACTCTGGAACTTCAGTGATCCCCTCATTCAGAGGCTTTCAGTCTTCCAAATAAAACTTCCCATTTGTATGACAAATATTTTGCAAGGCCTCCTTTACCATCTTGAAATAAAATTCACATGTAATATATCCAAATCAATATAATGTTCTAGTTCTAACATAAGGAAGAAATAAAAGGAAAGTACTCTGTGATCACTGTGTTTAATATACGGTGCTTGGGCTCAGTCACACCGGCAGACACACCGAGGCAGTCAGATGCCGGTACTACAGGTAACCTCACCGCCAGTGTGAGAGCTTCCAAGGCAGACTGAGGAAAGGGGTGTTTTATTTGTGACTCAAATGTAGGAGTGGTATTGTCATTGGTGATGTGACTTTCTGAAATGTCAGACAACTCTTGGTAAAGTTTTAATCAGACAAAACAAAGCATGATCTTGCCTTAATTTACACAGCAGATGCATTTCTAGGAAACACTGTACATTAAAAGCATACAGCGATACTTTGTGTTTACATACAAAACAGAGTTCTAGGATCAGCTAATGACCAGTGGGTTGTTCGCCTGCGTGAATTTCTGATAGGACACTGAGGATTCGGGTGGGGTGCAGGGCAGCTCTGTTGCATGGGACTGTCTCACACCTTGCAGGGCCCCCAGCATCCCAGCCCACACCAGCGGTCGTCCTCCTCTCCTGTCCTCCTCTCCTGTCCTCCTCTCTTGTCCGCCTGGTGACTGGAAGCACTGCTGGAACTTCTCGGGCGCCCCCTCGTGTGTGGTCTTGTCCTTGCTGAGAGTCGCTGGCAGAGCGTGGCTCCCTGAGATGCAAACATCTCCCCTGCAGCCCCAGACAGAGCAAAGTCACGACGACGAGGGGAGGGCCTTCCTCTTCAGGCCTCTCCTGGGTCCCAAGGGAGCCTCTGGGGTGTGGGTCTTGCCCGCATTTGCCAGATGAAAAAGCAGAAGACACTGGGAAATTACTGATGCTAAATCAGCCATGCCTTGAACCCCTCAACAGTTTAAATTCCAACCCCCTGAGAGACCTAGAGTAAGGACGCATAACCATCAACACGACTGTCTGTTTTAATCACCTCGCCAACGCTGCACATTTTTCTCATAACACACCTGCCAATGAACTTAGGTTGGGTGACGAATCCTTGGATAATATGAAATTATAATCGAATGATGCCTTGCTGGTATCCTAAGAGTAGAGAGGAAACGCCTTTGTGGCACTTTCCCACTAACAGCCTCTCTGCTTGAGATGTGACATGAGTGAGCAGAAACTCTCTCTAGACACACAGCCCCCCAGCCAGCCCTTGGCAGATATCCAGCTGCAGGAAGGAACTTATTATAGAAGTTCCTAAGAGCAATGATGAGAGAGATCAATATAAAATGCACAAAAATCCATATTTCATATACCAAAAGAACTGGCCAGGTTTTTTGTCTTCCAGCACTGGCTTGGCTTTGCAGGACTGCAGGCAAGGTGAGTTTACACTGTGATCTCTCTCCTCCCCTCCGCAGGCACCAGATGAGCGCTCACTCACTGACAATAGTCCCTCTCCTTGTTTTCATATATATTTTTCATTTTCAGAATTTATTAATTAATATTATTAATTTTTTACATTCTAAGACGTTGTCGTGGAGCAGTGGGGGGGAAGGGGAGGGGAGTGAGTGGGAGGAGGATGGGGGCTGGTCGAGGCCTGTGGCACACCCCTTTTTCCGGGAGGGCTGACCGGGGGCTTTCATATTTTTCACTTTAAAATGAAGATAAATGCTTTCTTTACCCAATTTTTCCCTTTCCAATGCAAGTTTTTTCCTTTTTTCCTTTCCTTTTTTCTTGAAAGAGGAAAAGACTGAGGCTGGCGGAGGCTTCTCATAGGCCATGCAGATCAGGGTTTAATGCAGGAGCAGGTGACTGCTTTCCTCTGGCTGGGCAGGGGAAGCCCCCGGGGAACCCTGGCTTTCCACCCCGGACCAGTCCGCCTCACAAGTGCTCATCAAACTTAATTCCCGAAGCAACCCTGCTGGTGTAACATAACTCTCATTTTATAGATAGGAAAAATGAGAGAAGACGACTTACCTGCTCAAGTTCCCAGAGCAGGTGCCAGACTCGGGACTTGAACCTGGATCTGTCTGCAGAGGCAGCCATGGTGACACTATTGCTCCCCTTGGTGATCACTTGTTTGAACAACTTTGCCTCCTCTACTGTCTCACACGTGGGCAGGGTGTTTACTGCCCCCCGCCCCAGGCATAATTCTTTGGGTGGCACAGTGAGCCCACAGTTCTGCCCTTGGAATCTGTCTCAGTCCCCAAATCTGAAACTCTGGGGGAGCAGTTGTAAATGCAAACTCTACCTACAAATTCCTGTGGAAAGCAGCTCTCTCTCCTCCCAGTTCTGTCTCTCTCACAAATATGAATGTGAGCACAATTTTAGTGGCCTTTCACTCTATACAATGAACAACTGTTGAAGGAACTTCTGAATTCTGGTGAGTGTTGCCAGGATTTCTCTGTAATTCAGCAAACATTTGCTGATTATGAATAAACGAATAAACAAGAAAACTGATGAGTGCATTCTGTGCTTCCGTAGACTGAGAATACATTCTCGATGAATGAGGACTGTGGGAAGGGCTGGAACAGGCCTACTGCAGTCATGGCTCTTCTCGTCCCACCTGCTTTAAAGTGAAACCTTCTGGGAACAAAGAGGAAATTGCATCTATAAACACAATGTGACTCTAAATCCTTGATTTCCTGTACAACATAGCAAAGCATCAGCTCTAATGCCCACACAAGTCAGCATGAAATCCTATCCTCCAAAAGTGGAGAAGGGCCAGAGGGAGATAAAGAGAGGGCATTTATCACAGCTGCAATTAAAATCAGAATCAAATTGTTTTAAAGATACATTGTCGATATTTTGCAGACTATTCTCCTACGAAGTCAGGAATCCGGGAGCACCCAGCTGCTGTTTTCAACTTCATAATCACATTCTAGCTAAATTATACCATCAAATCATAAAATTATTAATATGCAGCACAAATTTGGATATATAAAACAGTACTAAATAGTATGTTAAAGGGCAAGTACCTAATGGTAAATATGTTTACTAAGTTACATTTAATTTGCTCTTTATCATCACAGAAGACTATATAACCATTCTTTATTTCTATCCATTTTTTTTTTTATTTTACAAAGATGAGCAGTAAGGGGATCTTAACCCTTGACTTGGTGTTGTCAGCACCACGCTCACCCAGTGAGCTAACCGGCCATCCCTATATAGGGATCCGCACCCATGGCCTTGGTGTTATCAGCACCACACTCTCCCGAGTGAGCCATGGACCGGCCTTCTATCCATGTTTTAAAGGTTGTAATTTATCAGGCTCTTGGACATCTCACAAATTTTTCTAAAATGTTAATGTAACAGACTTTCAGGGGTGCTCCTCTGTGGGTGGGTGCTGTTTCCAGGTTCTGAAGCTTCTCAGTGCTGGCTCCTCAGCTCAGAGTGGAAGGACCACTGTGGACCCACAGACAGGGGCAATTATTTCTATTTGATTCTCAAGCCAATTCTGTTCCTAAAGTCTTTCCAACTAGGAACATATTTAGATTGGGAGAAACATTGGGGTAGATTTTTTTCTGAACTATTTTTCACCTAGATTGAAAATTGGGTTTTCAGTCTTAGCTGTTTCAGGAATAGAATTATCAGCTCTTTGAATGCCTCTCAACACAGTATCACTTCTGTGGTATTCTTTCCTAAGATATATACCCTCAGTTACATCATAAGGGTAAAATAAGACAAACCCAAGTTATGGGTCATTCTACAAAAGAATTGGTCTGTACTTTCAAAAGTATTAGTGTCTTGAAAGTGAAAGGCTGAGGAAAGCTGCAGATTAAAGGAGACTAAAGAGACATGACAACTAAATGTAATGTGTGATTCTAAACTGGATCTTTTTGTGCCAATCAGCAACATTTGAATATGCACTGTACGTTAGATAATAGTATTCCAGCAATGTTAATATTCCTAAATTTGATCATTGCATTATGGTTAGAATTACTTAACCTCTGCAACTTATGCTTAATTGAAAAAAACAAAACAAAACAATTTAAAAAAAGAAATTGAATGAGAATATGTAAATGATATGCACACAGTATTAGATTCCTCTTATTGCTTAAAAAATTTACAACAAACTTCATGGCACTAAGTAACACACATTTATTATCTTACAGTTATGGAAGTCAGAAGTCTGAAGTCAAGGTGTGAGCAGGGCTTCGTTCCCTTCAGAAAGCTCTAGGAGAGAATTTGTTTTCTTGCCTTTTCCAGCTTCTGGAAGTTGCCCGCATTCCTTGGCTCATGGCCCCCTTCAAAACCAGCAATAGCTGTGTGAATCTTTTTCATGATGCCATCTGTCTGGTTCTGACTCTTCTGCCTCCTTTCCCCCCATTTACAAGGACCCTTGTGGTTGCACTGGGCCCACTTAAATAATCGAGTGCAACCTCTTTTTCTTAAAGTCAGCTGATTAGGAGCCTTAATCCCATCTGCAACCTTAATTCCCCCTTGCCATGTAACATAATGTATTCATAGGCTCCAGAGACGAGGATGCGGACATCTTCAGGGAGTCATTATTCTGCCTTACACCTACCCCCGCCACACAGAAAAGAGCAAAAGCAAATGTGTCAAGATGTTGACAAACTAACAATACACGAAGGGTACATAGAAGTTAAGCATAGTATTCTGGCTACTTTTTATGGGTTTGACATATTTTCAAAATAAAAAATTCAATTAAAAAAACAAAACCCTTGGGCCAGCCCATGGCTCACTCAAGAGAGTGTGATGCTGCTAACACTAAGGCCACAGGTTCGTATCCTATATAGGGATGGCCGGTTAGCTCACTGGGGGAGCGTGGTGCTGACAACACTAAGTCAAGGGTTAAGATCGCCTCACCAGTCATCTTTAAAAAACAAACAAACAAACAAACAAACAACAACAAAAAAAACCCACGTACAATAATGTTGGCTATTTCAAACATCACAAATCTACAATCCCTTATCTAAAATTCTGAAATTCAAAAGCTCTGAAAACTGAGTTTTTCATAACTTCTTTGGCAACAAAGCCCCACCTGAACCATCATTTACAGTCTCTTTACTCCCCTGCTGTGACTGTTCACACATTTTTCTGCAGAAACATCCATGTCGCCAAAAAAAGAAAAAGAAAAAGACTCTGGCTCCCCTCTTGCTCACTTGCTTACTCAGATGAAACCAGCTGCTGTGTTGTGAGCTGCCGCCTGGAGAAGCCCAGGTGGCAAGGAACTGAGGGTGGCCCTTGGGCAAGAGCTTATAAAGGATCTGAGATCCTCAGTCCAACAATTCATGAGGAACTGAATCCTGCCATCAATTACTGAAGTGAGCTTGGAAGAAGATCCTCCCCCAGGAGAGTCTTGAGTTGATTGCAGATGACACCTTGCAGCCTACGAGAGTCCCTGTGATGGAGGACCCAGATTCCTGATCCATAGAAACTATGAGAAATAAATACCTATTGCTTTCCATTATTAAGTTTTGGGGTAATTTGTTATGCAATGATAGATAAGAAAAATATTTTCTCCTGCCAGAGGTAACCATCATCCAGAGTTTTGTGTTTATCATTCACTTGGTTTTCTTTATCATTTAAACATGCATGTATGTTTGCCTAAACAAATTCTGTTGAGTTTTGCAGGTTTCTGAATATTATATAAACAAAGTCATGCTATAGGTATGCTGCTGTGACTTGCTTTTCTTATTCAAAATTAAATTCCAGAGAGTGAGCCACATTGATCATGCAGTTCATTCATTTTCCCTCACTGAATTTCTCCATTCTCCTGTCCTTGGACACTTCGAATGTTTCAGGGTTTTGCTATTACAACCACACTGCTATGAACTTTCCTGTGTGACTCTTGGAACATATAAGCCAGGGTTTCTCTGGGGTATATATCTATGAGTGGAGGCACTAGCTTATATAAACATCTTCAATTCTATAATAAACGCAGATTTTTTCCAAAGTGATGATACCACTTTGTAGCACCAACTGGAGTACATAAAAGTTCCTTTGTTCCACATACATCTGATTTATTAATTTATGCCTTTTTGATAGTTGTAGAATGACATCTCATTGTAATTTTAATTTGCGGTTCCCTAATTACTTCTAAAATGAAAAATTTTCACATGCTCATTGCATATTAGGTTTTATTCTACTCTGAAATGCTTATTTATGACTTCTGTCCAGGTTTTCATTGGGTTGTTTTTAACTAATTGATTCATGGATGTTCTTTATATATTCTGATTCTATCACTTGTCAGTTATATGTGTTGCAAGTATATTTTTCCAGTTTTTGGATTATCTTTTCATTCTTTTTGAAGTATATTGAGAGAAAGAAGCTCTCAAATTTAATGTAGGCTAATTTATCAATCATTTTCTCTATGATGTGAGCTCTTAATATCTTGCTTAAGAAAACTTTTTCTCCCACTAATTTATAAAGACTTTCTTCTATACGATTGTGAAAGTTTGGCCTCTCACATTTAAGTCTAATCCATCTGAAATGGATTCTTTTCGCACGGTATGAGGTATCCACCAACTGAATATAAATATCCAGTTTCATATCTTTTCATATGGATAACCTTGAACCGGCACCATTTGGTTGGAGGGCCATCCACTTCTCACTGTTTGCAGTACTATCTCTGACACAATCCAGTTTCTGTATAGGTGTGTGTCTGTTTCTGGGCTCTGTCTTCTGTTTCATCATTTAAGTTATATATCCCTGTACCCAACCTTGCTGTCTTAATTAGTCTAACTTTATAATAATAATGTCATCCTATCTTATCTTTCTTCTTTGGAAGAATCTAGGATATGCTGGTCCTTTGTTCTACCATTTACATTTTGGAATTATTTTAACAAATTCTAAGAAAAAAAATCTGTTGAGATAAATCGTGTAGATCAATAAGTCTATTGGAGGCAGTTGGCACCATTCTAATATCAAATCTTCCTATTCATGACAATTCCTATTTAATTATTTGGGACTTTTTTAATAGTTTTCCAAAAAAGTTTTATAATTTTCTCCATATTTTCTTCATGTATTTTCTGAGCTTTTGTCTAGCTACATTATTGTTGTTGCTATTGTAAATGGCATTATTTAAAATTTATATTTTGCTTGTTGCTGCTCTAAAACAGTGTTTTCTCTATATCCAGCAACATTGTTAAACATATATATATATATATATATATATATGTTCTAATAATTTATCTATAGATTCTTTTTTCCATGTTGATTATCATAACAGCTTAATCTCTTCCTTTGTAATGATTTCTGGATAGCATCTTGAGTATAATGTTGAATAAAAGTGGTAATAGCAGGCATTATTGATTTGTCCTTGATTTTAAAGGAACTGCTATCACATTTTACTTATAAGGATGATGTTTACTAAAGGCCTATTGAAGATATTTTTCATCAGGTTAAAGAATTCCCCTTCTATTTCTATTTGCAAAGAGTTTTATTATGAATGAATATTAAATTTCATTGGATGCTTTTTCCATATTTGTGAGGATCATATGGTTTTTCTTCACTAATCTGCTGATGTGATAAACTTACATTGATAAATTATTTAATATTAATCTAACTTTGGGGGGAACTTCTGGGAAGATGGTGGACTAGAGGTGCCCCGGGGGCATTCATCCCACAGAAGATCAAAATGGGCTAGGGACACTGCAGACATTAGGGAAGAAGTTACAGCTGCTGGTGCCACTGCCGTGAGGTAACCCCACTGCCACTGAGGACACCGTAGCTGTACGGGCCACTGCTTCAACCACCATTGCTGCAGTTGCTGCCACCACCAGTACCACCAGGCAGCCACTGTCATTGTGTGAGCAGCCCACTGCTGCTGGAACAACTGCAGCCTTCAAGGCTATCCTTCAGAAATGAAGCAGTAATAGTGTATTTCCCAGACAAACAAAAACTATGAGAGTTCACCACCACATGATGAGCCCTATGAGAAATCCTCAAGGGAGTTCTGCATCTGGAATCCAAAAAAATGATAATCACTACCATGAATACACAATAAAGAACAAAACCCACTGGTAGAACAAAAATGCAAACAACAAAGAGAAAAAAACTGTGTCTTACCACCTCCAAAACCCAACAAACACTGAAGACAAACAATAAAAGGGAAAGGAAGAAATAAAATATATTTAAAACATTCAAATGAAAATTGACAACATGCCAGAAATAAGAGAATACCTTTTAGTAACGACTCTAAATGTAAATGCATTAAATTCCCCACTTGAAAGACAGACTGGCTGAATGGATTAAAAAGCTAAACCTAACTATATGCTCTCTACGAAAGACTCACCTCACCTGTAAAGACACACACAGAGTAAGAGTGAAGGGATGGAAAAAGATATACCATGCAAATGGAAATAAAAAACAAGCAGGAGTAACTATTCTGATATCAGATAAAATAGACTTTAAACCAAAAACTATAAAAAGAGATGAAGAAGGGCACTATATAATGATAAAGGGATCTATCTAACAAGAAGACATAATGACCATATATATGTATGCGCCCAACATCAGAGCATCCAGATACATAAAGCCAACAATATTAGACCTGAGGCAAGAGATAGACCCAAATGTGATAATAGTTTGGGACCTGAACATCGCTCTCTCAATATTGGACAGATCATTTAGGCAACAAATCAACAGATAAAAAACAGGACTTAAACTACACTTTAGACCACTTGGACTTGACAGATAACTACAGAACATTTCATCCAACAACTACAAAATATACATTCTTCCCATCAGCACATGGAACATTCTCCAAGATAGACCACTAGAAGTCAATAACAAGTGAAACTCTGAAAACTACACAAACACATGGAAATTAAACAACACGCTCCTGAATGACCTATGGGTCCAAGAAGAAATTAGATGGGAAATCAAACTATTTCTCAAACCTAATGAAAATAAAGGCACGTCATACCAAAACACGTCGGATAGTGCAAAAGCAGTTCTAAGAAGGAATTTTATTGCAATAAATGCTTACATCAAAAGAATAGAAAGATTTCAAATAAACAACCTAACATTACACTTCAAAGAACTAGGAAAACAAGAACAATCCAATTTCAAAATTAGTAGATGTAAAGAAATAATTAAGGTCAGAGCAGAACTAAGTGAAATAGAGACCCACAAAATGATACCAAAGATCAATGAAACAAAAAGTTGTTTTTTTTTTTTGAGAAGATAAACAAAATAGACAAATCATTAGCTAGGTTAACTAAAAAAAGAAGAGAGAAGACCCAAATAAAAATAAGAAATAAATCAGAAATAAAAAATGAGACATTACAACTGACACCACAGAAATACAAAGGAGCATTAGAGACTATTATGAACAACTATATGCCAACAAATTTGAAAACCTGGAGGAAATGGATAAATTTCTGGACACATACAAACTACAAAGACTGAACCAAGAAGACATAGAAAACCTGAACAGACCAGTAACAAGCAATGAGATTGAAGCAGTAATCAGCAGTCTCCCAACAAAGAAAAGCCCAGGACTGGATGGTTTTACAGCTGATTCTACCAAAACTTTGAAGAGGAATTAATACCAATTCTCTTCAAACTACTCGAGAAAATTGAAACAGAAGCCATTCTCCCAGACTCCATTCTATGAGGCCAGCATCACCCTGATACAAAAATCAAAGATACAACAAAAAATGAAAACTATAAGCCAATATCTTTGATGAACATAGAAGCAATAATCCTTAATAAAATATTAGCAAATAGAATACAGCAACACATAAAAAAAATTATACAACATGATCAGGTAAGATTCATGCCAGTGATGCAGGGATGGTTCAAATATGCAAGTCAATAAATGTGATGCACCGCATCAACAAAGTCAAGAACAAAAACCATGTAATTATCTAAATAGATGCAGAAAAAGTATTTGACAAAATCTAACATCCCTTCATGATAAAGGCTCTCAGCAAATTAAAAGGAAAGTATCTGTATTAGTCCATTTTGTGTTGCTTATAACAAAATACCTGAAATTGGGTGATTTATAAAGAAAATAAAATTTATTGCTTACAGATTCTGAGGCTGGGAAGTCCAAAGTCCATCTGGTGGTGGTGACAGTGACCCAGGGCTCTTCCATTGCAAGATGGTGGAAGGAGAGAGAGCAGAGAGAGGGAGACAGACTCTCCTTTTCTTTTAAAGCCCTCAGAACCACGCCCCTGACCACCATTTTTAATCCATTCACTATCACATGGTCTTGCAATCCAATCACCTCTTCAAGGCTCCACCTTTCAATTACCATAATAGGATTTCCCACCCTCTTAACTGTCACAGTGGGGGCTAAGTTTCTAATACATAAAACTCAATTTGAGCTTCACAGAGTTTGGTGGGGACAACACATCCAAACTCTATGAGCAACTCGACACAATAAAAGCCATATATGACAAACCCGCTGCCAATATCATCCTGAATTGGAACAAGACAAGGATGCCCATTTTCACCACTCTTATTTAACATGGTATTGGAAATACTAACTAAAGCAGGCAGGTGAGAGGAAGAAATAAAGGGCATCCAGGTTGGAAAAGACAAAGGCAAATTGTCCTTGTTTGCAGATGACATGATCCTATATGTAGAACAGCCTAAATACTCTACAAGAAAACTCTTAGAGTTGATAAAAGATTTCAGTAAAGTTGCAGGATACAAAAATCAACACACAAAAATCAGTAGCATTTTTTATATACCAACAACAAACTAGCAGAAAAAGAAATCATGAAAGCTAGCCCATTTACAATAGCCACAAAAAACAAAAACAAAAATACAACAAAAACAAAATAAAACAAAACAAAAGTCAATTTAACCAAGGAGGTAAAAGATCTCTACAACAAGAACTACAAATCACTGTTAAAAGAAATTAAAGAGTGGGCCGGCCCGGTGGCGCACTGGAGAGTGCGCCGCTTGGGAGCGTGGTGGCGCTCCTGCCGAGGGTTCAGATCCCATGTGGAGACCGGTTCCCGCTCACTGGCTGAGCGCGGTGCGGGCACAACACCGAGGGTTGCGATCCCGTTGCCGGTCCCCGGTACGGGTGCGACACTGAGGGTTGCGATCCCGTTACCGGTCAGTAAAAAAGACAAAAAAGGAAAAAACAAACAAACAAACAAAAACAAACAAACAAAAAAAGAAATTAAAGAGGACACAAAAAGATGGAAAACATTCCATGTTCTTGGATTGGAAGAAATAACATTATGAAAATGTTCATACCATCCAAAGCCATCTACAGATTCAATGCAATCCCCATCAAAATACCAATGACATTCCTCACAGAAACAGAAAAAAACAGTCCTGATATTCACATGGAACAACAAAAGACCCCAAAGAGCCAAAGCAATCCTCAGCAAAAACAATAAAGCTGGAGGCATAACACTACCTGACTTCAAATTATACTACAAAAAAACCCAGCATGGTAGTGGCATAAAAACAGACACTCAGTCCAATGGAACAGAATAGAGAACTCAGAAATCAACCCACAAACTTATAGCCAACTGATCACTGACAAAGGCACTAAGAACATTCATGGGAAAGAGACTGCTGCTTCAATAAATGGTGCTGGGAAAACTGGACATCCATATGTAGAAGAATGAAACTAGACCCGTACCTCTCACCATACACCAAAATCAACTCCAAATCGATTAAAGACTTAAATATAAGACCTGAAACTATAAAACTTCTGAAGGAAAACTTAGGGGAAGCACTTCAGGAAGTAGGACTGGGCAAAGACTTTATGAATATGACCCTCAGAGCACAGGCAACAAAAGGAAAATAAATAAACAAATGGGATTATATCAAACTAAAAAGCTTCTGCACAGCAAAAGAAACAACAGAGCATAAAGACAACCTATAGGTTGGGAGAAAATATTTGCAAACTATGCATCTGACAAAGGATTAATATCCTAATATACAAGGAACTCAACAATAAAAAAAGAAATAATTAAAAAATGGGCCGATTAAAAAATGGGCAAAGGCACTGAACAGGCATTTCTCAAAGGAAGATATGCAAATGGCCAACAGACACATGAAAAAATGCTCAGCATCACTCAGCATCAGGAAATGAAAATGAAAACCACATTAAGATACCATCTAACCCCAGTTAGAGTGGCTATCATCAAAGCTGGCAAGGATGTGGAGAAAGTGAACCTTCCTACACTGCTGGCGGGACTGTAAATTGGTGCAGCCATTATTGAAAATGGCATGGAGATTCCTTAAACAACTTCGGATAGATCTACCATATGATCCAGCAATCCCACTGCTGCAAAGGAATGGAAATCATCATGTTGAAGGGATACCTGCACCCCCATGTTTATCAGAGCTCTATTTGCAATAGCCAAGAGCTGGAACCAACCTAAATGTCCATCATCAAATGACTGGATAAGGAAAATGTGGTGTATTTACACAATGGAATATTACTCAGCTATAAAAAAGAATGAAATATTGCCATTTGCAGCAACATGGATGAACTTAGAGAAAATCATATTAAGTGAAATGAGCCAGGCACAGAAAGAGAAATGCCATATGTTCTCACTCATAAGTGGGAGCTAGAATTATAAACATATAAGTAAAAGAAAGAGAGAAAGATACAGCATTCCCAATAATACACTGAACTTTCAAAAGGACAACTGGGGTAATTAGAAGTGGGAAGGGAAGGTGGGGAGGAATGGGTAAAGGGCCACGAAAAGCAGTGGTTGTGTGTATTATTGAATATAATAATTATTCTGAAGTGAGCGTCACAGACAGCACATGGGTGTTGATGCTCAACTCTGTACCCCACAGATATGTACAATCAATTTTGTTACAAAAAAAATAAATAAGTAAAAATAAAAAATAAATAAGAAATGGGCCAAGGAGCTGAATAGGCATTTCTTAAAGGAAGAAATACAAAGAGCTAACAGACACATGAAAAATGCTCAGCATCACTCAGCATCAGGGAAACACAAATCAAAACCACACTGAAATATCACCTAATCCCAGTTAGACTGGCTATTAAAAAGACAGAGAATCACAAATGCTGTCGAGGATGTGGAGAAAGGGGAACCCTTCTACATTGTTGGTGGGACTGTAAATTGGTGCAGCCACTATGGAAAACAGTATGGAGTTTTCTCAACTACAGACAGAACTGCCGTATGATCCAGCAATCCCACTGCTGGGTATATACCGAAAGGAATGGAAATCATCATGTCAAAGGGATACCTGCACTCCCACATTCATCACAGCTCTGTTCACAATAGCCAAGATATGAAACCAACCTAAATGTCCATCGTCAGATGACTGGATAAGGAAAATGTGGTATATATACTCAATGGAATACTACTCTGCCATAAAAAAGAATGAAATACTACCATTTGTAGCAACATGGATGAATTTAGAGAAAATCATGTTAAGTGAAATAAGCCAGGCACAGAAAGAGAAATACTGCATGTCCTCCCTAATAAGTGGGAGCTAAAACAAACAAACAAACAAACAAATAAATAAATAAAAGATACAACAATCACAATAATACATTGACCTTTCAAAAGGAGAGAACAGAACTGAGATTACCAGAGGTGAGAAAGGAGGCTTGGGGGGATAAGGAAGGAATTGGTGAGGGGCCACACAAAACAATTACATTGTGTAATGCTAAATAAACTAATTATCCGGATTTGAGCATCACATATTGCACACAGGTATTGATATTCAACTTTGTACCTCAGAGACATGTACAATCAACTGTGTTACAATTAAAAAAAAATCTAACCTTGTATTGTTGGAGTTTTCCCAATTTGGCCAAAATTTACTATCGTTTTAAAAAGATGCCCTCAATAAATTCAGATGGATGGGACTGGCCTACAATTTTTCTCATTGCCCTCTTGTTGCCTGCTTTTGCAATCAAGATATACTAATCCAGAAAATAAACTGGAGTGTGTACTCTTGGTTTCTGTTTTCTGGAAAAATATACGTAAATTTGTAATAATCTGTTTCTTAAGTGGTTGGTGGGACTTGATGGTTAAAATCTTTAAGTGTTAGCAGAGGGTGGAATGAAAAAAAAATCTTTTAGGATTTCTATGTGTGTGCTATGAGAGAACATTTTAGACCACAGATTAAATTTCTCTTCACAAGTCAGTATTGATAATTTTGGTAAGTTATTCTTATTACAAATATGTTCATTTCATCTAAATTTGCAAATTTATTATAAACATTTTTGTAATCACTCAGTTAAGTTGCACTTGTTTGCAACTTACAGAAATCCAAAATCTAGTGGCTTAAGCAGGTTTTATTTTTGTTGTGTAATGGTAAGATCAATATGGGTTGTCCAGGGTGGTACGATGGTTCCACATGCTGTCTGGGACCCAGATTCCTTCGTCTTTCTGCTTCGTTGTATTCTGTGTGATTGTGACTACCTTGTCACAAGTTGGTTGGCCACATGCATGATGACCACATTCCAGGCAAGATGAAGTAAAAAGGTAAAGGGAGTAACACATGCTCCAAGTAGAGACAGACGTCTGGACAAGGTTCCATTTCATTGTTAAAACCGTGGAGGCAGGGCCAGCCCGGTGGCGCACTGCTACAGTGCGCCGCTTGGGAGCATGGTGGCGCTCCTGCCGAGGGTTTGGATCCCACATACAGACCGGTTCCCACTCACTGGCTGAGTGAGGTGCGGGCGCAGCATCGAGGTTTGCGATCCCGTTGCCGGTCCCGGTCCGGTACGGGGGCGACACTGAGGGTTGCGATCCGTTGCCAGACCTAAGTGGCATTTGAAAAATGCTGGGCAAATTGGTACTCAAGGAAATGGAATTGGGTGGTTATTACTAAGCTTTATTATAGCTCCTGAAGAAGTTAACAAAAGACTGAGTGTGATTAACATGCAATTGAAAGCCCAGTGTGAAAGCCAGAGAGCTTCCTTGGCAGCAAAGAAGGGCTTGTCCTTATCTACACTGGGAGGACAAGAAAACTGAGGCCCAGGCCCAGGATGTAGTCATCAGGGTAAATCAAGCTCCAAAGAATAAACTCCCAACCAAATAGGTCTGCAATGCCCAGGTCAGGGCTGTGATTGGAGAGAATGGGGCCCTGACACATGTAATAGGTTGATGTTCCTAAAAGTCTTAAATTCCTACTCTAGTGCTGACAACAGGCACAATAACAGGGTAAGCACAGTAGCAGAGACGGAGGCTCCGCCTGGACCCAACAGCATGGGCTCCCACCAGTAGAGGCTGGTCTGGCCACTGCTGCCACCAAGTGGCCAGCCTTCCAGAGACAGAGACCAAGGCTCAGCCCCCATGTTGCACCATTCCTTGAGGGGACCAACAGCCATTCAGTGCGAAGTTGACTTCTTGCATCTGGGAAGGGCCAGCAGCTTGTTCTGACAGAATTAGACACGTCTCAGGTGCGGGTCTGCCTTTCCTGCTCACAGTTTCACCAGTGCCACCATCTGAGAACTTGCAGAGAGTCTGATCCACTGACGTATCACATAAAACTGGGGGGGGGGGGG
>NW_007726222.1:291436-295311 GCF_000696425.1 Galeopterus variegatus | reverse complement strand
GGGGGGGGGGGGGGGGGGGGGGGGGGGGGGGGTGGTGTAAAACAAAAAAGGGGGGGGGGGGGGGGTTGCACATTTACCAGGGAAGGAGGTATGGGAGCGGGCCTGTGACCATGGGTTTGCTGGTTATATCGTATGCTGCACCACCGAAAACCTTCTGGCTTCAAAGAGCATTGCCACAGCTGAAGCTCTAGTTCACAGGTGACACTTAATGAAGATGGGACACCATCATCTGGGGTGTTGTATTCGAGCCAAAGACTTACACGGTTCTGCATTCCCCCATGGGAACAGTACATGGGTCCAAAGTGTGACTCCATTTATGACTCGTAGCTAGTGAGTTTCATCTTCTTGCACCTCTGGGCTCTGCAGGGTTAGAGGTCCTGGTCTCCGAAGGGAGAAACGCTGCCGCCAGTGTATATAGCAAGAGCCCACTGGAACTATAAGCTGTAAAGGCCACCTCGGCATTTCAAGCTCTTCACGTCCAGAGACCAGCAGGCAAGAAGAGGAATCACCGTTTTATCAAGGGGAATTGACCCTAATCATTAGGAGAAAGTTAAGGTTTCTGGGCACAATGAAGGCAGAGAGGACTATGAGGGGACCCAGAAGACCTGCTTGGTGCCTCTTGGTACTCTGTTGCCCATTTTTGATGGTAGCTGGACAACGGCAGCAGACCTGTCCTGAAAAGTGTGTGGTGACCAGACATGAGATCCTTCAGAGATGAGAGTCTGGGTCACACCACCATAAAAGCGACTGAGACCAGCGTAAGTACGATCTGAGAAGAAGGGACATCTAGAATAAATAGTGGCGAGGGAAACTGAGTATTCATCGTAGCTCTAAGACCAGCTGCAGTGCTCAGGGCTGTAACTCATCTCACTACCCTTCCCACTGGAGAGCAACCCACTGCAGTTCTGGAGCTGCTTTCAGAATACATGGGAAGAGGTGATCTGAGTGGTGCAGAGGTGGACTGTGATGGACAGGGAGAGGCAACACGCAGATCCCCATTTCAAGAAATTTGTTTATTTACTCTAAGTTGTTGTATTTCTTGGTATGAAGTTTTTCATATTTGCTTATTATCCTTGCAGTATTTGTAGGGTGTCTCTGCTGTATTTCTGTTATTGCTAATTTGTGTCTTATTGCTTTTGTTAGTCTAGCTAGAGTTTTATCAATTTGATTAATCTTTCAAAAAACCAGCACAGTGTCATGGGTGGATTTCATTTCTATTTTATTGAATTCTTTTTTTGTGGGGTGGGAAGAGGTGGCTGGCTGGCTGGTATCGGGATCCATGCCCTTGACCTTGGTGTTAAAGCACTGTAACCAACTGAGCTAACTGGCCAGCATCGACTTCCTTATTACCTTTATTATTTCCTTTCTTTTTTGACTAATGGGTTATTTAGAAGTATGTGTTTAATTTCCAAATACTTGGGGGGATATTCTAGGTATCTTTCTGCTATTAACTTCTAATTTAATTCCACTTTAGATGGAGACCATACTCTGTATGATTTCAGTCCTTTTGAATTTATTGAGACTTCTTTCATGACCCAGTGTATGGTCTATCTTGATGAATGTACCATATGCATTTAAAAGAATGTTTTTCACAAGAAAATTTTTGGAGGTGATGGATATGTTTGGTGCCTTACTTCCATGGTGATAGTATCGTGGGTGTACACATGTGTCCATACTCATGAAGATGTATACATTACATGTGTGTGGTTTATTTATTTATTTATTTATTTTTACTCACCGGTAACGGGATCGCAACCCTCGGTGTTGTGCCCACACCGGGGACCGGCAACGGGATCACAACCCTCAGTGTCGCGCCCGCACTGCGCTCAACCAGTGAGCGGGAACCGGTCTCCACATGGGATCCAAACCCTCGGCGGGAGCGCTGCCGCGCTCCAAAGTGGCGCACTCTCCAATGCGCCACCGGGCCAGCCCTGTGTGGTTTTTTTTATACCAATTATGTTTCGATAAAGGTTTAAAAATTGAAAAAATAATGTTTTTTCACTCTTATGAGATGGAGTATTTTATAAATGTCAGTTAGATCAAGTTGGTTGATAGTGTTGCACAAATCTTCTATATCTTTATGGATTTTCTACTTGTTTTATCAATTATTGATACAGGAATGTTGCTATTTCCAATAACACTTATGGATTTGTCGATTTGAACTTTCAGATGTAAATTTTTGCTATTATTAGAAGCATGTCTACTTTGTGTGATATTAATATAGCCACTCAGCTTTCTTAGGCTTAGTGTTTGCATGGTATATCTCTTTCCATCTCTTTAATTCTAACCTATCTGTGTCTCTGTATTAGTCCATTTGTGTTACTTATAACAAAATACCTGGAAGTGGGTAATTGGCAAGAAAGCAAAATGTACTGTTTACAGTTTCAGAGGCTAGGAAGTCCAAAGTCCAGGGAACACATTTGGTGAAGGCTTGGGGGTAGCGACAGTGACCCAGAGGTCTCACATGGCAGAAAATGGCAGAGCAGAGAGGGAGAGAGCTCCTCCTGCACTCTCTTTTAAAGCCCTCAGAAGCACAACCCCAACCACCATTATTAACCCATTTACTACTGCATGGCCCTATAATCTACTCACCTCTTCAGGGCCTCACCTTTCAGTTACCATAATAAGGATTTCCCACCCTCAACAGTTGCAGTGGGGATTAAGCCTCAGTGAAGCTGGGGGCTGGGGGAAGGGTGTGGCATTCAATCTACAGTAGTCTCTATTTTTTAAATGGGTGGCTTAATGTAACAAAACTGAAGAGGACAGAGAAGAAAAGAACAAACCTAAGTAACTCTGAAAAACAGTGTTTTGAATATAAGGTGTGCAACAACATTGTACTCAGTAAACTTTTTTCCGCAGGAGTATGAGTTAGCAATGCTGAAACTGCTAGGTGTGTATTCTGGGATTTATTATGAACAACAAGAACTAGGTTTCTCACTGTCAGTGAAAGAAGATACAAATTAAAAAAGAGAGAGACTACTGGAATGATCACTGTGGTGTTAGATTGGAATAGAGTGTATTAGTATGAATTCATGGTAATAGATAATAGGTGGATACAGATATGCAGATACAGAAATATAGATGTGCACATGTGTGAATATATCCTAGTTCTGTGGCTGAGGGGCCTAGAAGCCATGATACTTCATTAACAATGAGTACACCTAGTGCCCAGATATTGTTTCTAAATAGCATCCTCCAAAGAAAGCAACTAGGGTTCTTTGGAGAAATGTCTGATTCCATGGCTGGAACATGGAGAGTACAAAACGGGTGTGAAATATCTTGTGGTGCCAGAAAGTAAGAAAGTGCACAAAAATGACACATCACATTGAAGGACACAGAAGAGAACTTGAAGGAGCTCCCAATGGCTAACTCTGGAACAATCTGAGCATCAAATAAGTAATGATGATTAATGAATTATAACATATAGAATAAAGCAAATAACCACCAGTCCATAGTGATGTAAATAAATGATTGGATAAATAAGTAAATTGGGTGAAGAGACCATTTCATCCCTATAAGGAAATTCCAATGAATAATGTAGTGGGAATAATAAAAATAGAAAGTCACCATTTGGAAAACACAACAGTAATAATTGTTGCAGACAAGAATCATCAAAGGATGCTAAAATTGGGCCGGCCCGGTGGCGCACTGGATAGTGCGCCGCTTGGGAAGCGCGGCGGCGCTCCCGCCCGAGGGTTCGGATCCCACATACAGACCGGTTCCCGCTCACTGGCTGAGCGAAGCGCGGGAGCAGCACTGAGGGTTGCGATCCCATTGCTGGTCCCCGGTCCGGTCCGGGGGCAACACTGAGGGTTGCGATCCGTTGCCGGACACGGAAAAAAGACAAAAAATAAAAATAAAAATAAAAAAATAAA
>NW_007726222.1:287890-291379 GCF_000696425.1 Galeopterus variegatus | reverse complement strand
AAAAAAAAAAAAAAAAAAAAAAAAAAAAAAAAAAGGATGCTAAAATTAGTAAGCAAAAATGTGATAAGAAACAAGATTATTCTCATGCTCTCAAAGTATCTCTTCACAAGATACTTATTAATTACAAAAGATATAATAGTAACTTATATAGACATTACAAAGGGAGAAATCCAGTAGACATTATCTTAACTGTGTGGTCAATATTAATATAACAATTCATTAGACATATTGATGTCATGTATCTCCTGAAATGATGCACAGAGAAAGGTACAACATCATTTCTGTGATAGTCTTGCCAAAAATGAATAACCTGAAATTAATTATGAAGACACACCAAATAAACCCAGACTGAGAGACATTCTACAAAATTACTGGCCAGTATTCTTCAAAAGTGTCACAAATGACGAAGAAATACTGAAGAATCACCCCAGACTGGAGGCAATTAAGGAGACGTGATAACTAAATCCACTGTGGGATCCGAGATTCGATTCTAGACCAGAAAAATAACTTTAGCAAAGCAATTAGAGAAATTTGAATAAGGTCTATAAACCAGTTAATCATATTGTTTCAATGTTAATGTCCAGATTTGAATAACTGTCCAAAGGTAATATAGGAATTTAATTTTTGAGGAAGGTAGGTGAAAGTATGTGGGAACTTTTTGTTCTGTTTCACAACTTTTTAAAATCAGTAAAAGATTTTCAAAAGAAAATAGACAGCTCATAGTTGGGTTTTGCATTGTTATCCAGTCTGACGATCTCTGCCTTTGAATCAACTGTTCAGGCCACTTACATTTAATGTACTTATTGATATGGCTAGGTTTCTATCTACCATCTTGCTATTTAACTCATTTATTCTGCTCTCCACACCCCTGGTTTTTTCCTAGCTTCTTTTGAATGTAGTGTTCTTTACTATTCCATTTTATCTCCACTATTGGCATATTAGCTATATCTCTGATTTTTTTTTTTTGCTTTTTTTTAGCTATTACTCTAGGTACACAATGTTCTAAAAGATCAATATTATTAGTATTCTTGAAGAACCAATTTTTGGCTTTGTTGATTTTCTACTGTATTATTAAATTTTAGTTGATCAATTCCTACTCTTGTTTTCTTCCTTTTAAATTCTCTGGCTTTATTCTACTTTGTTTTTCTAATTTATTGCAAAGGATCCTGTCACACAGCTCTTCACAAAAATCCTTTTTTCCTTTTCTTCCTGGGCCCACAGACACTGTATATTTCCAGTCTCCCTTGAAGGTAGGTGTGGTCGTCAGACTGGGTTCTGGCCAGTGAAATGTGAACAGAAGTTATGTACTCCCGCACACTCATTCTCTTTCCAGCTGACTTGGATATAGATAATCCAAAATTCAGTTTGTGGTCCTTGAACCAACAGCAGTGTCACCTGGGAACCTGTTAGAAATGCAAATTTATGGACTACACCATGGGACCTACTGAATCAAACTCCTGGGATAACACCCAGAAGTCATTGTTTTAACAAACCCTCCAGGTGATCTGGATACGTGCTGAAGTCTGAGAACCACAGCCCCAGTGTGACCTTGAAAGACCTTGAGAATAGCAGAGTCTCAGTCAGCTGAGTCCCTCAAGGACTGCTGGAGCAGAACAAACTTCTTCCTCTGTCCAAGACTGCCAAATGAGCCAGAAACGACCGTCCACGAGAGTGAGCAGTTATGCATTTGGATCTCTAAGCTACTGTGCCCCAAGTAAATGCTAACTTCATTAATTTTCAGCATCTTTTCTAATGTTTGGACTTAAAATTTTAAAATTTTTCTAAGGACAGCTTAAATCGTGTGATGATTAGTTTTATGTGTCAGCTTGACTGGGCCATGATGTGCCCAGATTTTTGGCCAAATGTTATTGTGGGTGTGTTTGTGAGGGTATTTTGGGATGAGATTAACATTTAATTTTTAGTGTTGTCTGGCTGTTATGGGGATCTGAATCCTTGACCTTGGTGTTATTAGCACCATGCTCTACCAACTGAGCTAACAGGCCAGCCCAAGATTAATATTTAAATCAATAGACTGTAAAGCAGATTGCCCTCCCTAATGTGAGTGGCTTCACTGAATCAGTGGAAGGCCTGCATAGAAAAAAAGGCCAAGTAAGAGGAAACTCCTCCTGCCTGACTGCCTACAAACTGGGACATTGGAGGCCAGCCCGTGGCTCACTCGGTAGAGTGCGGTACTGATGACACCAAGGCCACGGGTTCGGATCCTATATAGGGATGGCCGGTTTGTTCACTGGCTGAGCGTGGTGCTGACTCGTATAACTTCGTATAATGTATGCTATACGAAGTTATTACGACCTTAATGACGTCCATCCTCACGTGTGCCTGTGATGGGGCTTTGTTCCTTTCCTCAGCAGCTTTTATCCAGGTCGAGGACCTCAGCATTCCCGCCGCCACATTGGTCCTAGGTATTGTCTCTGCTTTCACCTGTTTCTGGAGGCAAGCCTTAATTTTCTGGGACATTGGTTTCGTCCTGCCTTCAGACTCAAACTGAAACATTGGCTCTTCCTGGGTATTGAGCTGGCTGGCCTTCAGATGGGAGCTACACCATTGGCTCTTCTGTGTCTCTAGCAGATTTGGGGACTTGTCAGTCTCCATTATTGCATGCTCCAGGTTCTGTTTCTCTGGAGAACACTAATACAAGCTGCATCTTACCAGTTCTGACATTTATAATTTTACTATCATTCAGTTCAAAATATTTGTTTCATTTGATTTATCTGAGCTATGCGTTATTTAGAAGCATGTCTTATTTTCCAAACATATGAGGTTCTTCAATTATTTTGATTTCCACCTTAATTGCATTGTGGTTAGAGAAGATCCTCTGTATGATTTCAGTACTTTGAAATTTGTTGAGACTGCTTAGGTCAATATTTGTAAATATTCTATGTATGCTTGAAAACGTGCATATTCTGCAGATTTTGAACGCAGTGTTCTATGCATTTTCATTGGATTAAGTTTGTTAACTATATTTTTGAAATCTATATTCTTGCTATTTTTGTTTGCTTGTCCTATCAATTTCTGAGAGTTTGTTAAAATTTCCCACTATTATTGTAATTCGTCTGTTTCTTTTTGTGGTTGTTTCAATGCTTGTGGTTCTTTTTGATTTCAACTTTGGCTGTATATATGAAGGGAATTTTTTTTAGATGTATAAAAATTTTAACTCATTATATCTTTGGTGAAACAAACCTTTTATTGCCACAGGGTGATGGAGTTTGGATGTGTTGTCCCCTCCAAAACCCATGTGGAAATTTGATCCCCAGTGTGGCAGTGTTGGAAACTGATTGAGTCAGGGAGCAGATCCCTCATGAATGGATTAATGCTCTCCCTCCCTGGGGGAGGAGGGAGTAATGAGTGAGTTCTTGCTCTATTAGTTCCTGCAAGAGCTGGTTTTTTTTTGGTTTTTTTTTGTTTCCTTTTTTTTGTCTTTTTTTCTTGTCCGGCAATGGATCGCAACCCTCGGTGTCGCGCCCGTAT
>NW_007726222.1:246166-287855 GCF_000696425.1 Galeopterus variegatus | reverse complement strand
CCCTCGGCGGGAGCGCCGCTGCACTCCCAAGCGGCGCACTGTAGCAGTGCGCCACCGGGCCGGCCCCAAGAGCTTGTTGTTTATAGGACCCTGGCACCTTCTCTCTCTCTTACTTCCTCTCGTCATGTGATCTGCTTGTACCCACTGGCAGCCTGCCACTTTCTGCCATGAGTAGAAGCAGCCTGAGGCCCATGACAGATGCAGCTGTCCCAGAATTGTAAGTCAAATAAACCTCTTTCCTTTATAAATTACCCAGTCTCAGGTGTTTCTGTTATAGCAACATGAAACAGACTAAAATAGAAAATTGATACTGAGGAGTAGAGTGTTGCTAAACAGGTACCAAAAATATGGGTGCAGCTTTGGTACTGGGTAATGGGCAAAGGTTGGAGGAGTTTGAAGGACTTAGAAAAGAAAAAGACAAGGGAAAGTTTGGAAGGTCTTAGAGACTTATGTGGTGGTGAGCAGAATGCTGATAGAAATGTGGACAGTAAAGGCCATGTGGATGATGAGGTCTCAGATAGAAGTGAGGGACTTATTGGGAATTGGACAAAAGATAACCCTTGTTACACCGTAGCAAGGAACCTGGCTGCATTCTGTCCATGCCCTTGGACTTTGTGGAAGTTGAAACTTAAGAGTTGTGAACCAGAGCATTTGGCCAAAGAAATTTCTAAGCAGCAAAGCATTAAGGAAGCTGAATGGTTGCTTTTAAGAGCCTCCTCTGAGTTATGGTGGCAAAATCATGATGTAAAGCCAGAATTTAAAAGGGAATCAGAGTGTAAAGATTCAGAAAATTTGCAGCCTGGCCATGAGGCAGAGAAGTGGAGAGCAGGAGAAAAACACAAGGGTGAAGCAGATAAACTGGTTGCTAAAGACATTATCATGGGGTGAGGCAGCCAGATGCTAATAACCAGGAAAATGGAAAAAATGCCCTAACGGCATTTGAGAAGTCACCCATCACTGACCCTGAGGCCCAGAAGGACTGAGTTATCTTGGAAGACAGACCTGGGGCACAGCTGCCCTTGAGAACCTGCTCCCTGCATCCCAGCTGCTCCAGCTGGAGTGGCCCTAAGTGTGGTTCATGCAGCAGCCCTGGACAGTAGAGGCCTGAAACCTGGGTGGCGTCCGTGTTGTGTTAAGTCTGCAGGCTTGCAGAATGTGAGGGCAGTGGAGGCCTGGCATCATCCACCCAGATTCCAGAGGATGTATGGAAAAACCTGGAAGCCCAGGCAGAGACCTGCCACAGGGGCGGAGCCACCGCAGAGATCATCTACTAGAGCAATGCCGAGCTGGAATGTGGGGTCAGAGCCCTCACAGGGAGCCCCCACCAGGGAAATGTCTAGTACAGCCAAGGCAACAGGGCTGCCACCAGGACCCCAGAACAGCAGGGCCACTGGTAACGTGCAACACAGGCCTGGAAAAGCCACAGGAACCAGTGTGGCCTACTGGGCTGTGCCTGGCAGAGCTGTGGGAACAAGGCTGCCTAATGCTTTGGGGGCCCAGATGCCCAATTGTGCCCAGGATGCAGGACTTGGAGTCAAAGAACATTATTTTGGAGTGACATTATTTTAAGACATTATTATTTTAAACATTATTTTAAGACATATTGTCTGCCCTGCTGGGTTTTGGACTTGTTTGGGACCTGTTTTTCCTTTCTTTTAGCCTATTCCTCCCTTTTGGAGTAGGAATGTGTAACCAATGTCTGTTCCACGATTGTATCTTGGCAGTAGATAAATTTGGTTTTGTTTTTCAGGTTCACAGCTGGAAGGACTTTGTGGGGGCAGATCCCTTATGAATGGATTAGTGCTCTCCTTGGGAGGTGGGGGTAGTGAGTGAGTTCTCGCTCTATTAGTTCCCACAAGAGCTTGTTGTTTATAGGACCCTGGCACCTTCTCTTTCTCTCTTGCTTCCTCTCGCCATGTGATCTGCTTGTACCCGCCCGCTCCCTGCCACTTTCTGCCATGAGTAGAAGCAGCCTGAGGCCCGTGCCAGATGCAGCTGTCCCAGAATCGTAAGCCAAATAAACCTCTTTCCTTTATAAATTACCCAGTCTCAGGTGTATCTGTTATAGCAACACAAAACGGACTAATACACGAGGTGAACTTCTTGAATTCTAGTAATGTTTTCTTGCCTTCAAGTCAGTTTTATTTGGTAGTAACATAGTTAAACCTGTTTTCCTTTAGGTAGCATTTTCATGTTTTATCCTGTTTCAATCTTTTTCTTTCAACTTTAACATACCCTTAGATTTTAGCCATATCACTCACAAATATTTTTTTTCCATTGTTGTAGTTTTAAACGGAAACATTTGGTCCATTTCCACTTAATACAACTACTGATATATTTGGATTTAAAACTATATTATTTCATGCTGTTTCTTTCTGGCTTTCTTTTGAACTGATTTTTTAATAGAGATGGGGGAAACATAAAATAAATCCATAATTATATAAGTTATACTATTTCTGTTCATTTATAGTTATCCTACTTATTGCAATATATATACCTAAAATTTAAAATTAATCAAAGTATTCATCCTCCCATGGAAAACATGAGTTTTGTAGGACACTTTAATGCCATTTCTCTCCCTCTCTACTTTCATAAATTGTAATATCTAGCAGTTTTAGGTTTACAGAGGAATTGGGCAGAATGTTATTACTTTTATACGGTAAGTCACCTTTTGCATTTGCCCACCTAATTTACTGGTTTTTTTTTTTTTTTTTTTTTTTTTTTCCCATTTTTTTTTCTTGCATCTTAGGCCTGTCGCCTGGTATTACATTCCTTCTACCTAAAGTACATCTTTTAGGATTTTCTTTGGTGAGCTTTTGCTGGTGGCAAACGCCCAGTTTTAATTTTTCTGAAATTTCTTGATTACATCCTCATTCCTAGCCCATCATGCAGGTAGCAGACATCAAGATCGTAACTTTGCTCTGAAGTTCTCCTACAATTTTCACAGGCACGTTTTAATCCTATCTAGGATGCACTGTGATTCACAGAGCTATGAATTCATGCTTATCATCAACGCTGAGAATTTTCTAATTACCTTTTAAAATATTGTCTCTTCTTTTCTCTCCTCTGGAACTCCAATCAGAAGTACATTAGACATTTTCATTCCATTCTATGTGCCTTCCGACTTTTCTCTCATATAGTCCTTCTTTGTATCTTTGTGGTCTTTCTAGGTAAATTACTTAGATATATCTTCAAGTTTATATCACTTCAGTTATCTCTAGTCCACTTTTGACCTATTGAGTTCTTGATTTTAGCTCCTATTTTTTTCATTTTCACTATTAATTTTTAAAGTTTGTTTATTCCTAATAGTTTATTATATGCTCATCTTTGTAAATACCACTATTTTCTATTTTATCTGACAATTCTAATGTCTTTTGTCCTTGAAGGTGTAAATCTGTTGTTTCCATGTTTATGTAATCACTCATAGTGGCTGGTCTTATGTGTTCAGTGATCAACACCAGGTCATGTTCTGCAGGCCTGACTTGGAAAGTTTTCCTCCAAAGATTCAATTGTGCTTCTTCAATTATTATGGGCATCCAGGGAGCATCCCCAGACCCCGGAAGCACCCCAGAACGCTGACTTCCCTTCTTTTTAGCCCCAGACCCCAGACATAATTGCTCCTGGCCATCTAGGTCCTAGCACTGCCCCTACCCTGATCATTACGCATTCAGTTCTAATTGTTTAGCTTTGGGATTAGGGTGGGAGAGGTGAGGGAAAAAGGTCCTTGGGAAACTTATTTTTTGCAGACAATGCTTGAAAAAGTTTTGTTCTATCCGAGGTCTAGTTGTTGTGAACTATGTGAGTTCCTCAGAGGTTCTGCTTACTTATACTAGAAGGAGATACTCATTTTTAAAACCTCCACTTTGCTTCTTAGAACATGTTAAGCATATTTTGCAAACAGTACTTTGATAACTCCAGTATCTTAATTCTTCACAGGTTTCATTCTGTAGCTTTCTTCATGTTTATGCTTTCCCTCATGTTTTTTTTATTTTGCATTATTAGATTTTAAAAATGTTTAAAGCAAAAAAATCCTATATGTACAGGTAACTAATTTTCATATTACGTACACACGTGTATAACCACTACCCAGATCAACATATGGGACCTTTCCATCATCCCAGAAAGTTCCACCATGGCCCTTGTCAGTCAACTCCCTTACCTCCTAAGTAAACACTAATTTAACTTCAATCACTAGTTTTGCCTATTCTTTTTTTTTTTGTCTGTGTCCGGCAACGGATCGCAACCCTCAGTGTCGCCCCCGTACCGGACCGGGACCGGCAACGGGATCGCAACCCTCAGTGTTGCCCCCGCGCCTCGCTCAGCCAGTGAGCGGGAACCGGTCTGTATGTGGGATCCGAACCCTCGGGCGGGAGTGCCGCCATGCTTCCCAAGCGGCGCACTAGCACAGTGCGCCACCGGGCCGGCCCATAGTTTTGCCTATTCTTGACCTTCATATAAATGGGATAGAATATGTCATGTGCCAGTTTTTTATTGAATGTTTTTGATACTCATGTATCAATAATTCATGCCGATTTTATTTTACTATGTAGCATTACACTGTATGAATATACAATTTACCTTCTCTTGATCACCTTTATTAGTAAAGCTGCTATGAACATTTGTGGGCATATTCTCATTTCTTTTGGGAATATCCTGCTCCCTCAAGTAAAACTTCTGGATTACTCGGGTAATCCAGTAATATATTGGTGCAGTATATTCTGTAGTTTTGAACTTTCCTAAAAGCTGCAGCTTTCCAAAGTAGCTATACCATTTCACACTCTCTCAAGAGCTCCACGAGAAGTCCATCTTTTTTACATCCTTGGTATTGTTAGTCTGCTGGTAGTTCTACTGGGCTTGTGTTCTCATTTTGACTCTGATTTGTATTACTGATCATGTTAAACATCTTTTCATATACTTATTCTCTTGTGAAGTGACTTTAAAAAAAAAATACAGATCTTGTCAGATGTATTGTGAATATATTCTTCCAGTCTGCAGCTGCATTTTTAATGATGTCTTTTTTCATGGTTTTTTTGGGGTTTGCTCTTTCTGTGAACTCTAATCTGTGCCTATCCAACGTTGCAAAGACAGTTGTCTTCTAGAAGGTTTGCAGTTTTGTTTTCAGGCCTATCATCCACCTTTTGTGTATGGTGAGGTAATTGTTCATTTTCATACATATTGATGTCCCGTTGCTCTAGCACTCTTTTTGAAGGTGGATTAGACAAACTGAAACTCAGTATAGTTTGGGAAAGTATGTATCAAACAATCTAGGCAACTAAGACACCTGTTACGTGCATACAAAGGAAATCAATAATATTGGAGAATCTGGAAAGCTAAGATTCAGAAGTAATGACTGAAGAAAATGGGCTATTTGTTCTTGACAATGAAAGACTCAAGAAAATATAGATTGCTTTGGGAGAGCAGGGGACTGAGAAAAAGAAAAACGGGTCTAGTACTAAATTCTGTTAGGTTGGATGTGACGAGCTCCTGAATTAGACAAGGCTTAGAATCCTGAGTCTACCCCTAGTTTCAAAGTCTCAAGAAAGCTACTTTTTGCATCAATTCCCAGGAGAGAAGAATGAAAATTATTTCTCCTAACTTCGGATATGGAAAATGTTTTGATCTTAGCTTCAACAAGGAATGCTTACCCCATACCAGATGCAAAATTTCTATCTGTTTCAAAGCCTAATTAAGATGCTATTTTCTCCATGCAGCCTTCCCACATCTTTCCGAAAGGATTAACCACCATAACACTACTTCCAGAGAACATAGATCACCTTTGGGTATTGCTGAGGCTCCAAGATGGTTAAGAGCAGCTCACATAAGACAAACTGAACCTACTATTTGGTAAATCTTTCTACAGTGTCACTAATAATTCTTTGGAGGGGCGCGGTGGGGAATCCAGTGTTTCCCCAGTGGCCTCAAGATGTATCAAATCTATATAGGGTAGCTTCTAAGACAGTTCATACTGTTCCAATTTAAATATTCAGCTCTATTTCTCATTACTCCCTAATGTTTCATTCTGAGCCAATTCCTGCAGACCTTTCCTTTAAATGATATTTTAAGACATTGTCCCAGTGTCATCAAGGGCCAATGAATAATCAAGTGTAATAAATAAACATGGGACTAAGATTCAGAGCACCTAAGTCAAAAAGCCCAACTGTGACTCTATGTCACTTGTCTATTCATATGGTCTACAGACTGTTTTCCATGCACATTATAGAAACATAACCATTGTATAAACACAACACTCCATTAGTTTAAATTTTGAATTGACTCAATATATATTAAGGCAGCCAGCTGATATGTACAGTACAAAAAGAAAAAAAGGAAATCATTTAATTACATTTTGCTTGCTTGACTTTTATCAGTTGTATAGAGCTCACAGTTGAACCTTAAGAAATCAAACTCACAAATTCATCCCTCTGTCATAGCCCCTGATATTCAATAATGAAAACACACACAATTCAAACTTGGGACACTTGAGCTAAATCACACCAAACTCAACCATTTTGTCAGTGTCTTCAGTGCAAAGACAACGTTTAGTAGAACAAACCTTTGTTAACTCTGAAATATGAAACATTTAGTTGTCTTGGTTTCTTTACTTACAAGACTGAGTAATGTTGATATTAGCTATAATTCAGAAAAACAAAAAAAAGACAAAATGTAAAGTGGGTAGGTAATACGTAGCACTTTACGTCTGACTTCTACTTCAATCTAACGTGGATTTACTTGGTTATTCTAATGGTTCTCAGCTCTGTTATTTCTTAACTTCACCAAAAACCAAAATTAAAACAAAAAAGCTGATGTTAAAAACTACAATTTAGGGTTTTATCAGTCGAATAGTTTAATCAATTTGGCTACAATTTCTCAAAAGTTCTCTGCAAAATGGATTTACTTTGATACATGAGAAACTTAAAAGATCAATAAACCTGTGGAAAATATGCAGGGACAGATATTTCTTATTAAACTATGAAGGAGTTAGATTATTTGACCTTTTGATTCCTGGAGATATCACCAGGTCTAGCAGATAGGAGGTACTCAAAAAAGGTTTGCTAATTGAACCAATAAATGAGCTTAACATTTTACTTGAAAATAGTAATGCACTTTTGTTCTACACATAGGATAACCCTAAGAAAGTGACTATATCCTCACCATGCCAAAATAAGATACATTACAGAAAAACCCCACATTTTCATAAGCGTATTTTAATTTTTTAAATTTCAGCAATTCAAGTCAGCTAGTTAACATAAATACAGAGTAAATGCACACAATTTACAGCCATGTACATAAATGCAAGAATAGCAAACCACAAATGGTCAAAGGTATTAACCTATGACTGACAGTTCGTAATCGTTCACACACACAGGGGTACACATTCAAAAAATTTATTAACACAGAAACTGAGTGAAACTAGGATTTTCTGTTTCTGAAAGGACTAACAAAAATCAGTGTATAGAATAGTGGCAAATACGAGGGTATGGTGGAGAAGAGATTTGAGTGGGCAGATAGTACACTGTATTTTATATATTAAAATTCCTTCCAATTTAAATCATTCAGAAATATCTATATTCTTAGGAATGTTAAAGTCATGATCATTATTCGAGAAGAAAAAGGCAGAACTGTTTTTATCCACCCAAAAGGGGCCCACAGCTTTATGGTCTGGGCAGCGGAAACAGCAGAAGATAGGCAAGAGCGATTCTGGAAAAGTAAAGGTTACACTGATCTCTAGCACTGAAATCCCTCACATTCAAACCAATATTTTTAGTGATTTAAAACAAATATTAAAATGCTGAAATGCTTATACTCTAGTAGAAGAGTAAACATTCATTATTTTTTCACAGCCCAAAGTCTGCTGGTCCTAACACACTATTCTGCAAAGGGCATTAGGTTTTTGGAGATAAAAAGCTGGATGAAATAATCTAATGATATGCTACCATGGTTCTGAAGTTACAAATAAATCAAGTGTGGGCCCCGTCTAGTGAGGTTGGTTCTGCAAACTTACATAATGAGAATCAAGACAGAACTTTGATGATAGTTTTTTTCCTAAAATTGGAAACACTATATGGTATCCTACAATCACAGGGTTGGTAATTCTCAGATTTGGACTTTGAAATTTAGGGAACGGTTTGTATGAGTCACCGGCAGATTTCTATCTGTTGCTCTATGAGCATGCTCTTTCAGCATCTACTGCTTTAATGTGAATAAGTTCAATTCAATTTTCTGACAAGATTCTATAATAAAAATACCTACCAATCTGGAGTGACGACTACTTCCACACAAGAAATTAAAAGAAGCTGTCTGACAGAAAACAGATAAAAACAAAACATAGTTTTTAAAAAAGCGCAATGCTGAATATGCGTTTTTCTTTTTAAATATTTGAATTAAAAAAGAAATATTTCAGAGACAATTTTATATATAGTTTTCATTTTTGTATTATCTCTGTCATACATAAAGTAAACGACAGCAGACTGTGCTCAGGGGAAACACAGTTAAGATAAACTGCACTGCTCCATTCCAGTTGTTGCACAAATAAACACACACTATTCACTTTTAAAAGCTGAATATAATGCACTGAAGGTCCTCGTAAGTTTTACTTACTAAATACAAACAGAAATAGAATACATGTTAATCCTTGAAGGACACTTGTTATGAATTTTCTACAACTAAAAAGATGTTTCTTAGCTGCTGGTTTTCATAACATTCTCATATTTGTGGGGTACTGAGATCAGTAAGAACAGGGAGAGTCTGCCCTACATTCAACACAGCTAATGTTTATGGATCTTCACAAGGCAGATGGCACTGTATTAGGCAGTATAAATGGCACCTGAAAAGGAAAACACCACAGACTGAGACCTCTACAGATTTAAGTTAGAAATCCCTATTTTTTAAATATGTTCCTCACATTAAGTGTCAAAGATGAAATTTATCATGAAAGGTATCACTAATTCCGAAGATAAGAAAACTGAATTTGCCTTTGGTCTCCAAATAGATTGGAATATTTTTAATTCCAACAGAGCACCTCAAAAACATCCAGTTGATCAGAAGGAAACTAAGGTGTGGGGATTCAAAAGGGCACTGTGTTTAACTGGTGACAGCAGAGAAAGCTTGCAATGACATGCTGCAATTTTCTATAATGTTGGGAGCACTACAGGGTACACAGAATACTTAAAACATTTATATTAAAGATCTCAAAACAACATACTTAAGCCTGGAAAATGTTATGAACACTGTTTCTGCCTAATACATGACCAATTTTTTTTTTTTAAATCTTAACATGAAATTCTCTCCTACTATCTTATCCCCCCCAAAAGGCCACAAAGTGCATTCACAAAGAGTCATTTTTAAGTTAAAGCCATTGCACAAAATGTACAGTTCAGGTAAACTGAAATGAGTACCACATTGGAGTTTAATTGTAGAAGTTTTATATACCAGTATAGCAACATCCATAGGTAAAGTCTCTTAACAGAAATAGAGCAAACACCTTCAAACGGGCATATATATATAATACATTTAAAGTATTAAAAGGTGCAACTGACTCAATAGCAAAATTTAAAAGCTATATCCTGTTAGCACATTTAACCTAAATTAACTTGAATCTTTCTATGATTTTCCACTCAGG
Organism: Galeopterus variegatus; assembly: GCF_000696425.1. Lineage (NCBI taxonomy): Eukaryota > Metazoa > Chordata > Mammalia > Dermoptera > Cynocephalidae > Galeopterus > Galeopterus variegatus. Next base: position 278,236 of record NW_007726222.1, on the reverse strand, counting down.
AAACTAGAACAGAACAAATTTCTTGTCAAAAGCAGTTTGTTCATTTACAAAACTATAAGGTCAATTAAGATCACTACCTGCTGAGTCAGATAGCAGAGGGCCCCTCTTCTATAATATTTATACTATCCCAGATATAAATATTAATGTCACCTTAAAAAAGTTTGTAAGGGCTGAAAATTACCATTTTCTCTACAAAATAAATAAATGTTATCTATTCAGACCCGGAAATAATTCAAAGATTCAAATTCTCCATGTGAAAGCAAGTAAAAAAGATTCTGAAGTGGTAAGTCTTTTCCACTTTAAATAATACCTAGATATGATAAATAGGTGATAATTCAAATTCATAACTAGTAAATCACTGAAAAGACAATTGCATTCATTCATGTATCACAAAATTAGAGAAGATATGAGGACATGCTCAAGTCACTGAAATGGCCAAGAATCATTTTACTAGTTTATTTTGTTCCAAACTATTACCATGTGAGTTTGATATGTTAACATTTAAATATTCACATTATGCTAAACATCAAGCATCTGTTAGTAGTAGAAACCAAAACATTTTGATGCTAAAATTATACAAGATATTCAGATACTATTTCATTGGTTGTCAAAAACAGTGACTACTAATGCCAAATAATTAATTTAAAATATTGTGCCAGGTCCTCTCAGGGAAATGTGAAAATAATACTGAGGATTCCCTATTACTGTTGTTCTTTTACAATTTTCTAGGAATTAAACCAAAGCTGAAGTCAGAAATTTATGACTGTCTATACTATCTTTGGATAGTTACAGTACAGTATATAATTACGGATGGCTTTGTTTAGAAGACTGGAAAAGTACTCATGGCATAAACAACAGTATACTCTGACTGCCATAAATAAACAAAACACAGATATGTCTGAAGGACATGGTAGAGAAAATGGCAATTTTGAAAAAGGAGTGCTTCTAAAGGCATTTCCTTGGAGGCAGCCGAGGTTTTTTTCACATTACTGAAAGGTCAAGTAATGTGGTGTGATTACTTTAATTCTTTCAACCAAACTTCCACTTAGGCATAGTCACATGTTCCCAAACTATTTTTCTTTTGTCTGCCATGCTGGCTTCAATATTCCATGGTCCACTGTAATCTTTTGGTCTTCCCTCTTCGTAGCACGGCAGCACTCTGCTGCTATCCGTTGAGTAGGTAGACCACCAGTTCATAGGTGGCCATCATAATGGCTGTGTTTGGAATCTGTCTCACGAGATGAGTTGTTAAACCACGGTAAAGAGACCCATACCCTTCTTCTTGAACAACCAAAGACACTGTCTGAAAAAAAGATCTGTATTTTGTTCCCTCTTCACGTAGTCTTGTTCTTACAACTTCTGTTCAGGAAAGAAATAAGATCGCTTTATTTAAACATTACTGATATCTTTACACCCTTCCTAATTATACTGAGAACAGTCCATTTATCAGTCTGTAAATGGAAGCTCAGGATAAATAAGTGAGTTTTTTAATGTGCACCTTATTGATACCAGTCACATTATAGTAGTACCAAACTTCTAATGCGAGGGACATTTCAAGAAGTTTGTGGAAAAACAATTGAAAGATAACACAAATATTTCCATGAACTTTTTGAAGTACCCTCCTATAGCCAAAATTATGTACACTAATTATAAGACTTTATAGGTCTCAATGTAAAATGACACAATGAAACAAAAGAGAAGTGTCAGTTGTAAACTAGATAAACAGACACAAGGGAGAATATATATAAAGAGAAAACAGGTGAAAAAGCAGGAAAGGAAGAAGAGATGGTATCAGAGATGAATATAGAAAGACACAATGAAAAACAAGCAGAAAAGACTTTTTAAAAAGTGGACAGTCGGGCCGGCCCAGTGGCGCACTGGACAGTGCGCCACTTGAGAGCGCGGCGGCGCTCCTGCTGAGGGTTCGGATCCCATGTGGAGACCGGTTCCCGCTCACTGGCTGAGCGCCATGCGGGCGCAACACTGAGGGTTGCGATCCCGTTACCGGTCAGTAAAAAAGACAAAGAGGAAAAAAAAAAAGTGGACAGTACAAAGAGCAAATGGAATTATTCATCTATTCAGAATGGTCGACATACACCAACGTAAAACATCCTATGCGCAAAGCCGCTGAACAAGATGAAAACACTAGCTGTCCAGTCCAGGAACGAACTAATCAAAATTTTAAGAGCCGAATGAACCTTAAAGATTAGTTTAAAAAAACCAAAAAAGGTTAGTCCAATTGTTCTTTATTTTCAAAGGTGAGAAACTGGGGCCACTGAGAGGTTTTAGTAGGTTGGGGGTAAAAGCCAGGACAAGAATTCAGAGCTTCCTATTCAAGACTGTAACTCCTCTTTCTACATCCATTATTTCTCAAAAATGTTCACAAAGTACTCCTGGTGTGCCTGGGGAACCAGCCTAAAGCAGTCTGTGGCAAATATAAATTATTTGCTTGGTAACTCCTGTCCTATCATAAAGACTCATGCCATTTATACATTTAATTCCAAAATCTTGTTTGTCAACTGTACCTCTTCTCATAATGATATCATCTCACTTCAGTGGACTGGATGCTTAAATCCCCAAACTTTACTTCACCCTTTAGGCTGCAATCCTAATCCATCCACAAGAGGCCAGAACCTAAACAACATTGCTGATTTGTCCAATTTTGGCTTCTTTTAGAGAAGTCAGGGACTTCCCTCAGGAAACTGGGATAAATTCACAGTCCAACTTAGTCATAAGTTACATTTTAGAGCAAATACTAATTTCCTAGCCCTGTTTCATTTTTCCTGATATGGTATACAAGGGGGAATGTAAATGCTAATCAGTGTAACAAAAGTGAGGCGCTTAGATTAAAAAAAAAAAAAAAAAAAAACGAAACCTTAAACACACCCAAAATCAATGACCACACTGAAATAAAACAAAAAAGCTACAAAAAACTTCAGTGTGCTGCAGACAAATTCTTAAGTAATTTCTCTAGCTATTAATGAAACAAGCTAATATTGTAAAAGTTAAAGACAAAAATACAAGAAATTATTGATACAGTCATGTGTGGCTTTAACAATGGGGATACAGTCTGAGAAATGTGTACCTAGGCAATTTTGTGGTTGTGCAAATATCAGGTGTACTTTTACAACCTAGATGGTATATCCTACTACACATTATAGGCTATAATAGTGTAGCCATTATAATCTTATGGACCACTGTTGTATATGTGGCCTGTTAGCTGAACCATTGTTACATGACCCATTACTGTATAACTTATTTGCTAACATGGAATAATGTAAAATAGCTTGGTCTTTGGGATAAGACTTCCATTCAAATTTCAGCTCCCCCACTGAGTAGCTATATGATCTTGGGCAAGTTTCTTATTTTACATTTCTTCTTTGTTTGCCTTTTGAAAATGGGGATAATTCTGGTTATGGTTTAGCATGCCTAGACTTAAATAGAGAAGATAAGTACTTTAGAGAATTTTTATGTCAATTAGCAATAATGTGTGTGAAGTATCTATTACATCACCCATATACAGGTTGGGAATCCCAAATCCAAAAATCTGAAATGCTCCAAAATCCAAAACTTTTTGAGGGTTGGCATGACATTCAAAGGAAATGCTCCCTGGAGCATTTCAGGTTTAGGATTTTCACATTTGGGATGCTCCATCATGTATAATGCAAATATTCCAAAATCCAAAAAAAATTCAAAATCTGAAACACTTCTGGTCCCAAGCATTTTGGATAAGGGATACTTGACGTGTACAGACTTTTTTCCAAAACTGAAAACTTGCCCAAAGGTCACCTAGCAGGAGTAAATATAGCTGGAATTAGATTCCAGCCATGGAATTTGAGTATGTGACTCCAGAGCTCAGGTTCGATCACCACCATGCTACTTAATACAGCCTTACATTTCTTAAACAGTTTTAATCCTATCATAAACTCCCAAGAACTGTATTTGTTAACTAGAATTCAGTCCAATTACAAATGCTGGGTGGAAAAAATTTCTGATTTAAAAGAATATTATTCATATAAACTCAAATCTTCTTACCATGTGGATATGCTATAGTTGTGGCACAAGTTTTTGAGGTGGCAGCAGCTAGCATCATTCCCACAAAATCTGATGCTTCTTTCACAGACTCTTCATCATTTTCCATTGTAGAAGCAGCCTTATATCCCAGTAGTTTTTGCTTTATACTTTCATAAATAACAAAATGGATAACAGTCTCAGATATGCCAGCATATGAAGCAGACATGCCCCTATAAAATCCTCTAGGTCCATCTGTCTGATACACTTTACGGACACATTCAAAAGCGCCCATTCGCTTTTCCCCACGGTTCCTGAAAAGCAAAAAGGAAAAATCTTATTGACATAAATAAACTAGGTTTTTAAATAAAGTAAATAAAATATGGTAAAAACATGCCACTCTAATAACGAATGGTCTTTGTTAATCTGTGGAGTGAAATCGGAATTTTAAAACATTAATATTTTAGATTTCCTATTCTTTTGTCCAAATATGTAATATTAGATGGATAACACATAAAGTTTGTTTTACTGAATGCAAAATACACTACACTGAACGTTCAGTTTCACATCTTCCTCACTGGGGTTCATGTAGTAGGAATAAGCCACAAAATACTTTGAAGAACTAGCCACTCTGACTGCAGCTCAAGATAAAAACAAAACAAAGAAAACAAAAACCCTTACATTGCATTAGTTCCAGTTCAAAGCTGGTGAATTTCCTTTACATTTAGTAGCATAATAACAGTGACTAAGACACTAGAGATGGTGGTACATTGTAAAGCAAGTAATACGATTAACTGAATTTCTGTGCACCTGAGGGTTTCTTCCAGCCTCACTCAGGTCCTGAAGTGACTAGGTAAATACAAGTCAAATTCCTTGTAATCATTTAAAGGCAATGGCCCTATCAGCAGCCCCAGGGAACAGTGAATGACAACTTCTATAGTTATTAAGTATTTATTCAGAACTGTGCCCAAGACAATTTCCTTAGTGCTACTCAAGGGTGCAGCACCTACTCTTACACCATACAAAATTTACTCACACTGACCTATGTAATTCTGAGCTTGTCAAAACATTTATTACCTAACACTATGACTCCCTCAATAAAACCTAATTTTTAAGAAATGGTTAAATACTACCTACAGAGAAAAAAATATAAAATTTACCTATTTATAAATTGTATCTAAACTGTTTCTGACATGAAATAAAACCACAGATAAAGCACCCACCTGATAACCTACAGATTCAGATTCATCTAGTTTTATAAACTAATGATTGTCTTTAGATATTGGAAATCTATTTAGCTGAATGATCCCCACAACCAACTGTAACTAGTTTCTGCCACTAGACATACTTCCTCACAAAAAGTTCAAAGAGATACAAGCCTGCAAGGGTAACATGCAAATATATCAGCCTATTCTTGATCTCGGTGTTATAAATTAGAATTGTCAAGTCAACCTATTACCCCATCCCTATCCCATTCTGTCCCCCACGCCCTTCCTGGCAAGCCTAAGAATTGTGCTAGCTTGTGTTACAATTATGAGTGGAAAAAAAATATTGAAGAGTTTTAAGCCATGCTCTTCTTGGATACCCTACAGAGCAACTCTATAACATACTAAAACATAACTCTGGTAGTTTACAATAGTATAATGTGGACTAGCACCTTACACTTTTCAACCCTTGGGTTAAGTCTTATCTACCTTTACTTTTCGGATCTTCGGTTATAAGTAATAAAACTTCAGTTCTGCTACAACACTTAAGATTTCCTTATAAGGACTATTCCAGGAAGCAATTGGACATTTCAAGTCTCCAGGCAGCATACAGTTCAACATAATGTGGAGAACAGATATTTAACGAGGCATAATTAATTGTTAACTCTTTGTTCAACTGGTTTTATTTATAGCCTACAGGTATATTACACTTCCCAAACCCTGAATATAACTGGAAATATTACAACCTACACCAGACTGCAAGTTTTAAGTTCAAAACCATCATTATTAACCAAAACCATTATTACATCAGATAGGATCACCTCTCTACTTAAAAGTACAACTGATCCTTGAACAATGTGGGTTTGAACTGCGTGGGTCCACTTACACATGGATTTTTTTCAACCAACTGCAGATGGAGAATACAGTATTGGGGAGCTGTGGGACGTGTGTCTACATATACACACACGGCAGACTTTTCATGTCCCTCGGTTCTACAGGGCCAACGGCAGAACTTGAGTATTAGTGAATTTTGGTATCAGCGAATTTTGGTATCAGCGGAGGTCCTGGAACCAATCCCCCAGAAATACTGAGAGATGACCTTTCTCCATTCCCTGTTCTCAGGCCAACAGGAGTTGAGATGGCAAGACCCTAAGCTGCACTGCTTCTGGCCTCTCCGTTCAGAACACGCGAAGGCCTGACACTTTGGGACCTCTGAGGTTTACACTGTTTCTTCTGCTTAAAATGGGCTCAAAATACCATTCCTTAATTATTCCATTTGAAGATGGTTCCCACTGTTTCCTGGTGTACCTTTAGAATGTAGCAGTATCTGCTCAATTTATATCTGTTGAGTGAATGAATCTTGCTATTGTAAAGTGGTCAACAGTAATGACGAAGACTAAGTATATATGAGAGTTATATCCCAGCCCAGGGATCTCTATACGTAAGGTCACTGAATTTGAGCAACGATCTTCCAAGATTCAGTCTAGATTAGATGACCATGTGGCTTGTTTAGCTGTTGGGAGACTGATTTATAAGCACTCATGTAGGAAAAGTATCACTTCTTGGACTGGGATTATATACCCTTTTTCTTTAAAAAAAAAAAAAAAAACACAAGCACATAATAATCTTTTTTCACCTGGAAAATCTCATATTCTCAACTATGACATCACTTTTGCTTCTGAAGGCAGACCCAAGTTTCAAAACAAAACATAACAGAACAAAAAAATCCAAATTCAGCAGCAAAAGGTAAAAAATAAAAAACACGGTTAAATACCTGGCATTGAAATCTTACTGGCATTAATTTATAGATAAAAATCAGTTAAAGCACTTTAACTAATTTTATGTAAAAAAATAACATACCTTGCGTCAAGCTGTAACCGAGTCTTTATAAGCCAAATGGGGTTGGTTGCTGTGATTGCAGTAAAACCTAAACAAACATGTTTAAAATGAACTCTGGTAAAAATGAAGAACATACTATTAACTTTAAGATTTTTAAAATTATATTAATCTATATTAAAGAAAATGTATATAAATATTTAAACTATTAATTGATGTATGTTTTACACTTTTATTTTACAAATCCATACAACCATGAACATTTTTGTCTTTACTTCCAATCTACATAAATTCTCAAATTCTGACCTTTAAAAAGATTATTTTAAGAGCAAAATCTGAAAAAATATACATATATGTATATAAATTGTTCTCTCAACCTATTCAGAATAACCTCTAGAGCACTCTATACTCTCTAAGCTGAATTCAGAAACCCATTCCTGCAGACAAACATACAGAAATTTTGTGTATTCTAGGACTAAAAAGCATGCACTCTACAAGAGCTACTTGGGGTCTGATTAGCACCATAAATGACTACATTCAAAATGGATTCTACATAAATGTCAGCATTTACTAGTATTTTGATCTTTGGTTAATCATATAACAGAAAAGACTGTTGTTTGGCCCCATGAAAACATTCTATAAACATACTGTTAAAATAATGGTATCACAGAGGTAAGGTTTCTGTTAGGGTTAATAGGAGAGATCTATTTTTCACCCATTTAAACATATACAAAACCTCTAGGGCCAGCCCGTGGCTCACTTGGAGAGTGTGGTGCTGATAACACCAAGGCCACGGGTTCGGATCTCTATATGGGGATGGCTGGTCAGCTCGCTTGGGATAGTGGTCAGCTCACTTGGGAGAGCGTGGTGCTGACAACACCAAGTCAAGTGTTAAGATCCCCTTACCGGTCATCTTTAAAAAAAAAAAAAAACACTCAAAACTTCAAAAACTTCTTCCTCACTTTTATAGACACTGAAGAAACTCAGGGTAGAAGGCAGCTCTAATTTACTTTAAAACTAGAGTACTATAAACTATTAGTGTAGAAGGGTGGTCACCTAAGATGATCATTCCAGGTAGTACATTAAGATCTCTGGAACAGCACGTTTCCAAGCTAGCACTTATGTTTTACTTGCCATCTTCCTAGTTATGAAAAAATAGCAGCACAAGAAACGCCATATTGAGGATGAACATTTATTAAGATTGCTTCACCTACACGAAATGGGGTTTTAATATATTGCTTTTACATTTAAGGTAAGTTACACAAACTTCACAGAACTACTTACATCAAGCTACATTTACTCAATTGGTCTTAGAATTCAATGAAAACTTACATGCAGAAATGTCTAAGGATCTTAACTGTTTTAATATTTTCTACCAAATACTATCAGAACATTATCAGCACATTACTTTTAGAAACGTAGACTATAATCAGCACAGTTAACGTAAGTATTTTTGGAAAAAAAACTGCTGTGATGTACTACGTAATAATTTGATTTTTTAAGCTAATACATAATGCAGAACCAATCATAAAACTTTCTTGGCTTTCAAAGTTAGTATGGGTATGTCTATATATGCAAAATAATTTTACTAAACTGTTTACAAAGCTGAATTTGGTCTCAAAAGGTTCTTTCCCCTTCTATGTGTCATATGATAGCTAACTCAAATTTTACTCCCTTAACCTGATTTAACGCTAGGAAAACAGCCAGATGTTACACACGGGGATGCTCCAATTAAATCTATTTGGCAAGCAAGATAAATGGAATAAAAATTTGGTTTAATAACCTCTTTTAATATTGTTGTGAAGATTATACAGTCTCTATTTCTCTTAAGTGCTTTTAATACTACATACATAAGTATAAATCTAGAATGGGACCAACAATTTGGAAGCATCACCTGGTACTAAAATATTAAAAATTTAAGGTGTTGAACAGGTTGCCAGGAACATCTTTTTAAATAAGAGGTTCTTTTCATGCACATATTCTAGGTAAAGAAAAGAAAAAAATAAAACTATCAGACCAGTTGAAATATTTTTCTTGCATGGCCTGGCTTAATTGAGGACACAATTATAGACTATTATTGTTTTCTTCTTTTGAACCTTATTGTTCTAAGTGAAAAGATTAAACTAAAATTATCCCAATTATATTTTAAAGCAATCAGACATCAATATTCACGCCAACCCCCAATTTAAAGATTCTTATTTTTTAAACTTAAATGTCTGTACAGCAAGATTAAGAGTTTATTAGTAAAAAGCTGCTAAGCAGCGTAAACCATCAAATTATTCTACATTACTCACAGTAATTTTTATTAATTGTTCCATAGAAATTTTAAATTAAGAAAAGCTATTTGCTTTTATTAAAATTTGAAAGCCTAAAACTGAGAATACTTATATCAAACTTAAAAAAAAAAAGTCTACCTAGGTAAAAATTCTCATCCAATCATTATACTCAATTTGAAAAGAAGACAGTACCAAAGTTTTTTTTTTAAAATAAATGTTCTATTTCTATAAAATAAGAGAGTACTTCAAAAAGTTCATGGAAAGATTCATACTCTCTTTTAAATTTTCCCATGAACTTTTTGAAGTATGCTTGTATGAACTTAGTGTCCAAGCTTCTGCCCATAATATACTTCCTAGTAACAAAATTCCTCAATTTGAGGCTGGAAAAAACTCCATATATATAAAACTTTAAAATACTACAACAAATATCCCTAAACATTACTAGGAATAAAAAATTTTAAAGACTTATAAATTATAATTTTAAATTATTCCCATAAATATTAACACACAATGTCAGAATGCAAACAGGTATTTCTCACTTAACTAAAATTCATTTCCAGGCACAAATTAACCTATGTAACAGGATACATTAAAATTTAGGTAGAATGTTATCTTATCCCTATATAATTGGGATTATCACTAAGCTGTGCTTATTATAATTATTGACTCAAATTTCCCAATAATGAGAGCTAGTATTAAGAACTAGTTAGACTATTAAGAAGTCTAACTGCCAGCAAGCAAATCATTAGGTTAGATAAAGAATCTTAGCATAATGCACAGGTTTTAGCTATTGATCCTTCAATAGTTAAAAATCTGGTCTTTGAGTTTTACTAATACTTTCTCTTAACCAGACTTGAATAAATTAAGTAAAATTAGACAAATTAAATCCAGAAAAATATAATCTATTAATTCAAGAAATTAAACTAATGGCAAGAAACAAAATTAATCTAGAATTATATATGGTTAGGCAATATGAAATTAGCCAAAGCTAAACATATCTTCCTACTACTTCTAACACAAATACACACAAAGATATTGAAAATGGTGCCCTGAAATTTAGAAATTGCCTATTACTTTTATTTTGCATTTAAGTTTTATATTTTGCCAATATGCTAATTTATTTTAATACTCTGATCACCCAGTGAAACATTAAAACACACTTAAGAGTATATGAGGGATCTATTTTTAGGTTAAGGAGAATTAATATTGCTCCACAGTCAGTTAAAGCAAAGTGCCAATATACTGGCCATACTGTTAGTAGTGTGGTTAGTGTTCTACCAGAAAGCTTTGAAAAAACTTTAAAATGCAATTTTAAAGTTTTGCTTCATCTCAGACTCCATTGATAGTGTACACCAAGTAAAAATCATATTAAGAGAAAAATTCTGCTTATAATAAAGTTGCTGAAAATGTTTATTTCATTAAGTGAGTGATACCTGTAGTACTGCATTTTCAGTATTTCTTATTTCAATTAACTTCTGTAAGAACAAGCCCACCTAACCTCCCAAGATAAATGTATTATAACTATTTAAAAAAGTAATTAAAACTAAAACAGCTAAGATCCCATATATTCTTATCCTGCATTTATAGTATTAAGATCAATATTTCTGCAAAAGATTAGAAAGCCAAGTAGCAAAAGACAAGAGATTATAAAGCACTGTATTAGGTTTTTAAATGTTAGGCTAAGCAAAGAGAACTACTATTTTATCTAAAAGTCGTGGAAAGGTATAATACCATTTACAACTATGTTTACATATTATTATTATCAAATTTTTTGGAGGTCAAGGCTGTTATGGCTGAAGACCCCAGGCTTTTATTACATGGTGAATGAAAAGTACCCCATTTTTCCTTCTAGAAGGAGCATTATAAAGGGATCAGAACTAAATTTTTATAAAATACTCAATAATGCACACACAAATTCAGGAAATAAAAGTTCATTTCCCGCCTTCTATTAATTCCACAGCTATTATAAAATCCCAGTGTGTGTTTCTTATACTAGAGGCTGCAAGAGATGCTCAGATCAGTACTCACGAGGTTTAAGTTAGTCCATATTTCTACAGGAAGTGACCTGCGGATGGGGAGCATGAGATGACACGATCTCACTCTTTTCTCGGGAGAAATGTACAGTAAATGCCTAAAATAGACACAGGCTTTTCTGTATCATAACAACAAGCAGTGACCTCATCAGAAACATGTGAACAAACTGAATCCCATTGGAAGGACTGAGAAATATTTACTGTGAGATCTAAACTTTTTGAAAATTTTAAGTTAAAAAAAAAAAGAAAGAAAGGAATATCAGAATGGGCCATAAATTTTTTTTTTAAATGCACCGAGTACTGAAAATCCTGCCATCTGCCGCAGTTTCAAAGTCCAAATACTTACCTAAAAGAAGACCAATTTTGCCTTAAAGAAAAAATGCTAACCTTGTCAAAGGGGACTCTAAGAAAATATTTAAAGGGGATATCCATATCTCATTTTCCTACCATAATTATCTATCACAATCAAAGAGTTGAAAATACACTTTTCTATTCTTTAATAACCTGACTACTTAGTAAATCTTTAAAAAAATAAAATAAAAACAGAATATTCAGGTAACTTTACTTTGGAACTATTTATATATATATATTTTTTATAAAATAAAGTATATGTTGCTACAATAGTACCTTTCACCTTTTGTACTATGGCCAGTAATAATGCACATCCATACTTATGGAATATTTTGGATTGTTTTGTATTTAATTTCTTGTGTTCTACAAAACAAAAAACAGAATGTTTACACACAAACACACAAAATATCTGTCCAATCTCCATCTGGCTGAATGAACCACCATGGACAAAGTATTGTTTTAAAATACTTTACATATGCAAGACAAAATTTGGATTTAATGAGTAAAAACTTAACATTTAATAATGAATTTTCAGTCAAATGGAAAAATATACCTTGAAAAATAAGTGTATGCTGAAAGCAAATAAAACCCACAAGGTATATACATTATTAGTATTTAAAAAATTGAGCAGTAACTATGAATATATAATCCAATAAAAATCTGAATTCATTTCCATTATATTTACAATGCATATAAAAGTATATACATGCCGGATAAAAACTTTTATAAAGTGGGAATTACTATAAAGAAAGAAGAAACGTAATGCTATTTTTTGTATACACATCTGTACCTAGGCATATACAGAGGGATACTGAAGTTCATTTAAGGAAAACACAGACACACAAAACAGATACCCTCAATAACTAAGATACACTTAGTCTGACAAAGATCATATGTGTGTGTGGAGGGAGGCAGGTAAAACATAGTAAGAGTCAACATTACTTAATTTGATTAAGTAATCCAACTACTTAATTGTGATCCTCACAATTGAAAAATTTTTTTAATGCATGAAAATTTATAGCTCAATTTTCGAGGCTTCAAATTTGTATAGTATTCATTTGTAAAACTTCAACAAATGAAAAGACCCACTTTAAATAAACTGTCCTTTCAACAAGTTTTAGTATCTAAATTAAGCACTTGAGCTAATATGGATAAAATGCAAAATGAAGCTGAATTGAGAGGTTATTAAGAATGAAAATTACGGACATGGCGCCTTACTGAGTCCTTACTGTGTGTGCTGTTTAGTGTGGCAAAATCTCACCGGCAATATCATAATGGTCTATTTTAGTACATTTTTGGATACCAAAGTGACAAGGTTAGCATTTTTTTCCTTGAATTTTTCTCATGACTATCTCTACATACTTCACACCCCCAAATTATTCACATTTAGACTTCTAAAAATGATCTTGAAGAAAAACCAGAGCAATCTGGTCTAAATTATTTCAAAAACAAAGGGGGCAAAAGGCTACCTTAAATGAGTCTGCATTGGACCATTCAGTTTCAGCAACTGTGCAGTTACGCACAAAAACTGCGAGGCTAAATGTTATGCTCATGAACAGTGCAAGGAAGCCTCAAAGCACAACGCTCAGAACAATGTCACTGTGAACAAATGGGAGAAGTATTTCCAAATTACACAGTAAGAGTGCAGTGCCATGATCTCCAAGAAAGTACAAGACTATCAATTTAGCAAAACTCAAGGAATTCAGGTTGGGAAACTGTATCAATGCATAGATAAAAACAATGAGTTAACATTTGTATATATTTGAGAAAAAAGTGCAAACTGACAATTCTACTGAAATTCTTTGGAACGTGACACAATACAGTAATAAATTTTGATAAGATATTCTAATAAAATAAGATGTTCAAGTGGAAATTAAGATATTCTGAACCTCTAAATCTGCAATACTGAATATACAACAAACATCTTCAACTTAGAATAACTGCTCATCGAGTTTCTTGATTTCAATTCTTTCAAAAGAGATTAGCATTTCTTTATAATTTTCTGGTGTTAAAAACCAAAAACATAAACACTGGTAATCCAGAAATATATTCTTAAAGAACTTAACTCAGTGGCTTGTCATTGGCCACCAACTTTTACCTTATACCCACTCAAATTCATAGGGGGAAAATCATATCCATTTATATTCAACATCTGAAAAAAGTACATTAAAAAATAATTCTAGTTGTAACTAGATAATTTCTGTGGCACCAAATGAAAGAACTAATTCTCAAAATCCAAATCTATGCAGACCAACCTATTCATTCTATGGATAAGGTAATGAAGGTTCACATAAATTATATAACTTGCCCAAGATCTCCTTACTGGTAAATGAGAATATCTCACTATCTTGATCTTTAAGGTCGTCCTTTCCTGCTTTAGAACTTCGACGAGTCAGTAAACAATTACTAAATATAAAAAGTCTTAAAAACAATTTGTAAGGTATATGTTAGATTTATTACATAGGAAGTAAAGGGCTTCAACCTTTCAGAAATTAGTATTTCAAACTTACACTGAGTATGTTAAGTATATGGGTCAAATTGATCCAATTTATTTCTAAACAGAAAATGGTTAACAGTTTAAGGCACTCATTATTAAGCACATAATTGACACTCAATTTATTGATCGATAACAGATGAAAGCAGAAATAGTTTGCTTTTAAAGTCTTAACATAATTTGGAAATGTGAGATGTGGTTAAATATGCAACAAATCTCAGAAAACTGGAGAGAATCTTCTCTAAGAACCAAAGTTCATGGCTTTGTCTAACATGCACAGCAGAAAATGATTCCAGAACCAGTTTGGTCAAAACCAGTCTCCCGCAGTTTATCTTTAAAGCAAAGTAAAGACCTGAAACTAGTTGTTTTAATTTAGAATCACAAATACTCATCAATGATGACAGAAGAGTTCCTGGAAACATTTCTACAGCAAGCATGTACACATAGCCAGTGTCTAAATTTCAGGTGTTACCTAGTGTGGTTTACATGGAACGATAAACATTTTTAAAAATGCACACATTATAGTAACTCTGAGTTATCAATAATTCATCACTCACAAAAATTTCAGCATTTGAGCACAGGACAAAATGAATACTTTACCAAGAACTGCCGGCACATTTCAGACAGAAGCCAAAACATGCAGCAAAAAAGGAAAAGGCACTAACAGAAATTGAGGAGAAAAGAGTAAATTACAGCTCCATAACTTTTTTATACTGTAATTATGATTGGATTCTTAAAACTATTAAAAGTGATCACCTTATAAATATTCAGCAGACTACACAAGGCAACATACTACCTGCATCCTGTCAGTTAAATTCCTAATTACAAAAATGCCAACTGACAACAGACCTTACATATGCCTAACCAAATATGTTTTATACTAATAAATGTAAAAATCATTTCTGCAGATGCTAAACAATAAAGAGCACATTAATCATCTTAACTTTTCAATATTAAGTCTCTAGGTTTCAGAAAGTTTTGTTTTTTACTATTATACATTCATACCTGCCATTGCAGCTGAAATCATGTGTACCTGGGTAGAATCAGGATCAAATACATCGTTCAACTTTTCCTTGCAGTTTGAGTAAGCAGCAAAGTATATTGCTCTAAAATAAAGATTAAAATGTATCAATAAGCATGTTACTAAATTCTTGGGATTAAATGTAAATTAATCCTCATAATTTTAGAATGGAGAAATCTAAAAACATTAACAAAGTCTTAGCCACATTCTCATGTAATATTAGATGAATTTACACATTTTTTTTTATAAATACCCTGAAGTACTTTTTGTACTGACTCATTAAAAAAAAGGACAAACAAATGTAAAGTTCCTAATGTCCATCCTCAAACAAACAGATCCCCCGCTCAATACTCTGACATGCACTTAGCAACTGACTGACTGAAACAGAAAGTATTCGTATAAGATTTTGATGACTGGAAACCCCTTGAATGAGTAAGGCTGTAAGTCTTGTGCAATGCTAAGGCTAGAGTAAATACACTTAGCTGAGTTAAGTAAATTTGGTATGAGTACTTTAACAAATGTATAATTTTTTTGGTGGGGAGTGGTGGGTAGAGCTAATCTAACAGGGTTGTCCAGTTAGCCAATTGTTCACAGTGTGGTACTGATAACATCAAGGTCAAGGGTTTGATTCCCTGTGCTGGCCAGCCACTAAAAACAAGAAAACAAAAAACAAAACAAAAAAACAAAGTATATGGTAAACAATTTTGAAATACTGGAATATATTCTAATCTATATTACACATAGTAATTCACAGTATCCTTAAACAGACAAAACATTTCCAACAAAAGAAATCAGGCCCATTTTAGTTCAGGATATATCGTTTTCCAATGTGTGTAAACAGTCCATTAAATTTGTAAATGCTGACTATGACTTTATGCATCCCCACTACCTCCTCAATGTTTAACTTTCCAGGCACTGAATTATTTGCTTGCTGTATGAAATATCCCATTACTTCCCAACAATCCTGACTACCTGTCCAATAACGGACAGAGTAGACAAGTACAAACAGGGAGAGTATCACCATTGTGCCTTTTTTAAAAAAAACACAAAATTAAGTTAAAACAAAACATTCTAGACTGGCTGGTTAGCTCAGTTGGTTACAGCATGGTATTATAACACCAAGGTCAAGGGTTCAGATCCTCATACTGGCTAGCTGCCCTCCTCCCCTCCCCCCAAAAAAGAAAAAAAAATTCTACTTTATGAGAAAACACAGGATACACTTGATGCCAAATTGTGAAGGTGGAATAAACAATGCATTCCTAGAAATCAATCAGAAAAAAGACATCCTAATGAGAAAATAGGCATGGAATATATACAGGCAACTCACAGAAGACACACACAAATTGACAAATTACCAAAAAAGGGGGTGTAACTGCTCAAAAATTATACAAGTGCATATTAAAACAGTAAAAAATCATTTCATTCCATTTGGCAAGTATTAAAAAGATGGGTAACAGCCAGCATTTTGTAAGGATGTGGATAAAGAGCAACTAATTCACTATTTGAGAATAAAAAAATGGTATGCCTTTTTAGAAGGCAATTCAGTAATATTTACTAGTTTTAAATGGACATATGCCATTTTATCCAGAAATCTTACTTTTAAGTAACCATCGTAAAAAAGCATACTTCTTTAACTACTCAAAGATAAAGGTTCAGGTATCTTCACAAAACCATTATTTTTAACAAAAATCTGAAAATAATCTAATTATATATCAATAAAGAAATGCTTATTAATGATTAAGTCATAAAACACAATCAAAAAACACCCCACATATTATCATGAAAAGAGCATCAAGATAAATTACATTAAATATTTAGTATGATTCAATTTATGTAAAGTAGACTATAATAATGTAAGTATACATGTTTTTATGCAGTATATGATAATCCAGAAAAAGTTAGTGGAAGATTATATACCAAACTGTTTATTAATGGTGGTTATCTATAAGGAGAAGAGTGTATTATGTGGGAAGGTGCACAGGGTGAGAAGTGATGTGCTTAAGATGAAATGCCACACTTTCTCTCTCTCTCTATATATTTTAAGGTTTTACAGTGAGGTTGCAATTTTGGATAATTTCTTTTTTTTTTTTTCTTTTCTTTTCTTTTTTTTTTTTGTCTTTTTGTCTTTTTTCCGTGTCCGGCAACGGATCGCAACCCTCAGTGTCGCCCCCGTACCGGACCGGGGACCGGCAACGGGATCGCAACCCTCGGTGTTGCTCCCGCGCCCCGCTCAGCCAGTGAGCGGGAACCGGTCCGCATGTGGGATCCGAACCCTCGGACGGGAGCGCCGCTGCGCTTCCCAAGCGGCGCACTATCCAGTGCGCCACCGGGCCGGCCCAATTTTGGATAATTTCTTAAAGAAAGAAGAGAACCCACAAAAAAGTTGAAACACAATAAAGAATAATACATAAATCTGGTACACAGTTTGGACAGAGAGAGCTGCGTATGCATTTTCATCCTAAATATGAACTTTGTACAGTGCTCTACCATGGGAGAAGCCAACAATTTAAGATAAAATGGTATCAAAGAAAAATGACAAAGTAATGTTTTCAGGACTTTTTGGCTTCTTTAATGGAACCATTCTGTTTGGCTTGTCTCCTAAGCCAAAAAATGGCTTAGTTTTAGTATTCCAGGTCTTCCCCTTTCCTACTGCTAGTTCCATTAGCTGTTCCTTTAGTTATTAATTTCTTTCTTTGTTTTTGCCTTTTGAAGTTGGTGCAAAAACTGCTTCACAATGATCTCACTAAGAGGTCCTTTACACCTCTCCACATGGTGCACAGCACCCATCCTTGTAGATGGCTACTGATCTCAAACCACAGTGCTTCACCCTTACCACCAGGGCTTCTCTTCAGCATCTCCCTTCATTAGGCTTCCTTTACTATGGTAGGTACTGAGCCTGTCTCTTACTGCCCTTCAATGCCACAAAAATTCTCATGCTTTTAGACTTCTTGTCCCTTTCTTCAACCCTGTTCTAAGCCCTGACTCCCTTCCTAGCTCTTTGTTTCTACTTTTCCATCTTGTTTATTTGAAGTTAATTTCTATGTAGAGTCAAAAAGAAACACTAACTTCAACTGGAGCACAGAAAGGATAGCTATCAGAAGCAGAAAAATTTACATATATCCTAAATATTATTACACCTCTAAGTCCAAGAGAAACATTTAAAAGAATGCTTATTTTCCTTAGAGACAAAATTTTTCAAGATGCAAGAGTTGGTTTATTTAAATTTACAAAAACTAGGGCCAGCCCGTGGCTCACTTGGGAGAGTGTGGTGCTGATAACATCAAGGCCACGGGTTAAGATCCCGTTACCGGTCATCTTTAAAAAAAAAAAAAAAAAAAAAAAATTTACAAGAACTAACGAACACCTACCTCAAAATATCAGGAGTAGTTTATGGGCTTAGCCCTGTGTAGATTTTCAATTTCCACCTCCCCCCAACAAACATTCTAACTCCTCAGGTCAGTAGAGAGTATAAGCATCCCCCTAGGAGGACTCAAAACATAGCCACTAGCTGTAAGGAAATTTCCAGACAGACTTATCCTGCAAATATTACTAATTTTATACCTCCTATTCTATGCAATATAATATAAAGATAAGTGTTATCTTCACTATTTACAACTTTGAATATAACACCGACATAAAAATCTCAGGTCCATCCATAAAATTAAAAATTTTAACTCTTATCTATAAATACAGTGCTCATTAAACCTTTAGCTATACTATGCTATGGTTCTTCATTCCCCCCCAGTACAAGACTGTCAAAAATTTAATGCAAATACTGTACCTTCTTCCCTTACATTATGGAACATATCCTATGTATGCATATTACTACTGTTAATTTCTAACACTTCTGAAATACTCTTGGTCTTCGAAATACCCAGTACCAGAAAAAAGGAACAGAAACCCCCCTCCCAAAAAAACCCAGTACCATATCCTGCCAACAAGCATTACTTGATCACATAAATTTGTTCTGATTAGCATCTGAAATCCTTAAAAAGAAAATCAAGTATTTTAACTTCCCATAAACAATGAAAACTGCATTTATAAATTTAACTTCATCTACAAATGATTAAATACAAGTGCTTTGTAAAAGAAAGACTGCCATAATTTTGCTTAACTTTAAAATGATTGTTTACCTGGAAGGAGCCACCCCCACTAAATTGGGGCCTAATCCTCTAAACAAGGAACGAGGCCCTTCTTTTTCCAAGATCATTCTGTAAGAGAAAAAAAATTATATTAGAAAGAAATGTCCTTCAAAGTCTGCTATTTTATTTCCTTTGTATAGCAAAGTGAGAGTCTAAATCCCTATATCTGTATTATAATATATAATGCTTCTCTGGTCAGTTTTCCTTACTTATAAAAATCTGGTTTTTTAAACAATAGTATAAATTATTGAAGACTGATAATAGATTTACTAGTGATAATGAAAAGAACTCCACTCAGATTCTTTCCTAAAATATTTTGAAAACATGATATAGATTTCTACATTTATTTTTAGATTATCATGCTACTCTTATCTTTAATCTCTTTGTTTTTACTATCTTTACCAGCAAATTGAATTCCTGATTAGAAATGTAGTTCCTTCCCAGTTTTGCGGTCTTTTACTTGATACTGGACAACACTCTCAGTAATACAATATTATCTCATGCAACTACTCCAGGGACCCTAATATCCTCTAGGGTACTACAGTGGTTGACCTGTTATTTCTCACTCCACTCAGTTAACAATTACTATATATTGAATACTTACTGCATAAAGAGCTCTTTATGACTAGGCAGAGTTAGGAGAAAGAAATGAGGGAGTGAAGCCACTAACACTGAGAAATTTGCTGTCCAGTTGTGGCAAAAAGAACTATACTGAAACAAATAATTTAACAGACCATATTAACAAGCAAATATAGTACAAGCTAGATACATATATGTCCAGCAGAGAAAGGAACAGAGAGGTGTGTCTAAGTCACAGAAGGCTTTCTGAGAATAATTTTTTTTTTTTGGCTGGCTGGTAAGGGGACCCGAACCCAGGACCTTGGTGTTATAACGTCTAACCAACTGAGCTAACTGGCCAGTCTGAGAGTAAATTTTGAAATGAAGTTTAGAAGTGAGAAAGAACAGAAGATCGAAGAAAAGTAGGCATTTTAATTCAGAGTTAACAGACTATGCAGAGTGGTTCTTGAATATCTATATACTTAGGAATATCTCTTGAAAGATAGTTGAGCATCATGGTTAATTAAAGGCCTGAGCCGAGCGGCCAGACTTCTTAGGTATGAAGCCCAATATTGTAAAGTGGTTAACTGTAAGACTACAGAGAAACTTCTCTTTCATCCTTAGTTTCATTAGCAATAAATAAAGAAAAATAATACCTCATTACTGGGTTACTGTGAGGATTAAATAAATTAATACATATAGAGCTTAAAAGAGGGCCTGAAAAAGTGAGGAACTAAAACAGAGCCCAGAGGGATTACTAAAGTTCCTGTGAGAAAGATAAGGTCAAATCACTGAAAAATATAATAAAAAATACATCACAGAGGTGAGAAGAAGAATTTTAAGGAGAGGTAATCAGAGGTAATATATCTCAAAAATCATATTAATTTTCCTATTATTAATCAAAGTATTTATACATAATTATGGCATTTTAATCCAAAATTGTTAATAATTTTATGCTACCTATTCATGTACTTAGGTAACCAAATTTTAAAAAAGAAAACACTGATGAAATCTTTTGGTAGCAAAGGTAAACACACAGGATGAGTTTATTTGCTACTACAAAATAAACACTAGTGAACCAGGTTCAAATAGATTAAGTACTAAGTGAGCTGACAAGGCAGACACACATGGCACTCAGTTATATACACAAGTTTAAACATGTAAAACCTGATTTTAATCATTTTGAAATTTAAAATCCAATTGCAACATAACAAAGTATGGTAAAATGTAAATGCAAATCTTTTTCAAACCATCAGGAAATGTCAAACACATACTACACCGAATAACATTTTAAAATCAGAAGAACTCTGCTTAAAGTCTCAGTTATATTTAGATTACATAGAAATCAGATTGCCATTAATTGGATATACTTTATTTGTGTGAGTACTTGGAAAGTTAAAAACACACACAAAATGAGTTAGCCTTAACGTGATCATATTTCAAAAATAAATGAATTAATAATCCAAAATAAAATACCTATAATAGCTACAGAAAAGAAATTCATTGGCTAAATGTAGAAAACTATTCTAAATACACATGATTTGGAAATAATATTAAATTTTATATTACCCTTTTAACCGTTCTTTTCTATGAGGAATTATCATTTCTAATGGAAATAATTCACAGTAACTTGTCATTTAAGTTTATAAAGAACCTTTTTAAATGTAGAATATAAATAAATAAACATGGGAATCACTAAGGTACACCAAAACAATTTATGAATACTGTGGTCTCACTTTAAGCAATGGAGAGGTCCAGGAGAGACTACTCGGTTGACACTGGCTCCAGCCATGGTGTTCAGCTGAACTTCAGATATATAAAGTGTCACAGAAGATGACTGCAGCCGTGTTTTTACAACTTCCAGTGGACATGTCAGAATAGCTCCCACTGTACCACCACATCTAAAAAAAATGAGAAAAAACTTATCCACTTAATTCTTTAGTACACATGCCCAGAGCTGTAACCCAAGTGGGCACCTGGAACAATGCCAATATACTAAAATTTTAAATATTTAATGGTTTTAGAAGACGAATTTTTTTTTTTCTTAGATGACCGGTAAGGGAATCTTAACCCTTGACTTGGTATTGTCAGCACCACGCTCTCCAAAGTGAGCTAATCAGCCATCCCTATTATAGGGATCCAAACCTATGGCCTTGGTGTTATCAGCACCACACTCTCCCAAGTGAGCCACGGGCTGGCCCTAAGTAACTTTTTAAACTTTCACTTATTTAACTGCATACAAACACCTTCAGTAGCTTAAAAAAAATAAAATAACAACAACAACAAAAATACCGAACTTAATAATCTAGCAAGAATAATTAGCTAGAAGACCTCAAATTGTAGGTGTTGCTACGAAAATTTGTAAGTCACACATTGTGGCTTTAAATATTGTTCTAAGGGTTGGTTTAGTGCTCTTTGCCCATGTATGACTCATGACTCTGCTGAAACATAGACCATTATTTATGGTATATCCTATCTTTCAAACTACAGTCCTTTCAAATCTCAAGATATGATCTTCTGAGCCATAAGAAATAAATCACTGATGACCAATCATACATATTTCTATTTTAAATATCCAAATACTCAGAAATATTTCACCTACAAAAAAATATGACATCGGAGTATCACAATCAGTATTTGTGAGGCCCACATGTAGACATCTGTGCAGAGTACGTAGACTCAGAAGAATCCAAATTAAATAAAAAGCCTGATCACCAGAACAACAATGAAATAAAAGCTATTAACAGCTGACATTATTTGAATTGTTTAAAGGCAAGTAAGAGAAAGGCTGAGTAATTATTCTTTTTAAATACAGGAGTGGGAAATAATTTTCTCTTAACGCATTACTAGCTACCGAAGCCCTGAGAAACTGCTTTCTAATCCAAAGAATAAAATCATTCAGAAGATATCTCACTGCAGTGAAAGAGAAAAGCAGAGTCAGGGCCGGCCCTGTGGCTCACTCGGGTGAGTGCGGTGCTGTTGGTGCCGAAACCGCGGGTTCGGATCCTATATAGGGATGGCCGGTGCGTTCACTGGCTGAGTGTGGTGCGGATGACACCAAGCCGAGGGTTGCGATCCCCTTACCGGTCAAAAAAAAGAAAAGCTGAGTCAGAGGTTAACATGGACCTTCAAAATGGGCACTAAAGAAAGAAAAAGAAGGTGGGAAGAAGAGGGGGCAAAAAAAAAAAAGAAAGAAAAAGAAAAGCAGCCCACCAAAGGAATATACTAAACGATTCTACCTCCAGAAATAAAAAATATGTGTGTGTGTGTATAAGACGTCAAGTATGGATAATATATAAAATGAAAGCAGGCAAGGCAACGTTAATATCACTCCAAATTAAATTTAAAACAAGAAATTATGAAATAAGATGAAGAAAATTTCACACTGATTTAACAGTACATGCCACCAAAAAAACTAAATAAAAACAAATTGTATGCTAATGTAAGAGTAGCAGATTTATACAAAACTATTAAAATAGAGAACATCTATATTTAAAGTAATAAAACTTGACTCTTACCTCACACTATATTTAAAAAGTAACCCAAAATGAATCATAGACCTAAATATAAAAACATGAAACTATAAAACTTCTAGAAGAAAACACCTGGAGAACTATCTTCTTGACTTTGGGTTAGGCACAGATTTCTTTCTTTTTTTTTGGCGGCTGGCCAGTATGGGGATCCGAACACTTGACCTTGGTGTTGTCAGCACCATATTCTACCACCTGAGCCAACTAGCCAACCCAGGTGCAGATGTCTTAAATAAACAACAAAGAAACTGTTAAGAAAATGAAAAGACAAGCCACAGACTAAAAACATTTGCAAATCATATACCAGGATAAAGTTCTTGTATTCAGAAACACTTACAATCCAATAATAACAAACTCAATAAAAAATACTTGATAGAGATTTAACACTTTACCAACGATACAGGGATGCAAGTAAACACATAGAAAGGTTTTTCAAAATTGTTTATCATCAGGGAAATGCAAAGTAAGTGCATAATGAGATACCACTGCACAGACTGACAAAATCTAGTGTTGTTGAAGCGGGTGACTGGAAATCTCATATATATTGCTGGTAGGAATGCAAAACGGTACAGCCATTTCAGAAAACAGGTTGACAGTTTCTTACAGCATTACTATAATCTCATTCCCAGGTACTGACCCAAGAAAAATAAACAAATATGTCCACACAAAGACCTGTCCAAGAATGTTCACAGCAGCTTTACTTTTAATAGCTAAAAACTGGAAACAACTCAAATATCCATCAACTAGTGAAGGATAGATAAAATTGTTCTACAGTTACACAATGGAATAAAAAACCACAACCTGGATGAATCTCAAAAGCATTATGCTAACTGAAAAAAAGCCAGACACAAAAGGTTTTCTTTCTATGGCATTTTCAATTTTATGATATTCTGGAAAAGGCAAAACTAGAGGGATAGAGATGAAATCAGTTGTTACGAAAGAGTAGGGGAGGAGGAAGGAAATGACTGCAAGAGGCATGGGGAAATTCTTGGAATGATAGAAATGCTTTGTTATCTTCATTAATGTAGTTATTACAGGACTTCATACATTTGCCCAAATTCATTGAAATGTACACTTAATGAAAGGTGGATTTTATCGTATGTAAGTAATACCTTGATAAATCTTACTAAAAAAGAATGTGAAAACTAGTAGCAACTTTTAATATATGAACTACCTGAAGGTGAACATATTTATATTATGTGAAACATTTAACCATAATAAAGTTAATATTTTTTTAATTCCACTCACAGCCTTAAACAGAAAATTAAAAGTTTAATCCCCCAAAAGAAAATGCCAAAAAAAAAATGTCAAAACCATAATTATATTGACAGATAAACATAACTTGATTAAAAAGAGTAGGCTTATAGCAGATTTTAAACAAAATTAAATAGCTCTAGGAGAGAACTCTATACTCAGTAAATAAGAAACATATTATTTTAAACAGCCATGAAATAGTTTTAAAACCTGATAACATATAAGGCCACAAGGCGAATCTTAGAAGCCACAGTTTATGGTAATTGTTAAGCGATAAGTGGTAAGAGAAAAGAGTCATCACACAGTACACTGCACACAATGAAGAGCTCAAAAGAACTCAGGGTAATACACACCACGTTCACACTACAATAGTGATTTATTTACAGCAAATCATACTTGTTTTTATTTGAATTTGCCTAATTCCTTTTTTAGCTGCTTAATAATATATATTTACTTTGTAAATTTATTAAACATAAAACAGCCTCAAAATCTGTAATAAACATGCACATTTGTTTTGGTTTTACATTCACATTTACATTTACAAAACCTAAAAAATGTATTCTTGAATATGAATTAGACATACCTTGGTATCTGTGGAGGATTGGTTCCTTGACTCCTGCAGATACCAAAATCTGAGAATGCTCAAGTCTCTCATATAAACTGTCATAATATCTGCATATAATCTACCCACATCCTCCTGTATACTTTAAATTTCTTATATCTAATATAATTTAATGCTATGTAAATAGTAGTTGTACTGTAGTTTATTGTATTATTTCTTACTGTTGTATTGTTATTTTTTACTTATTTTAAAAATATTTTTAATCCATGGCTGGTTGAATCCACAGATTTGGAATCCACGGATATGAAAAACTTCTAAAAAATATACTCAATGAACATGAATTAATTCTATAATTAATGCTAATAAAAACAAACACACAAAAAGCAAAGTTAGCACGTAAGGCCATGATTCCTACCTACCCAGCCATTCCTGTTTCCAAGAGAATAAACTCAGTACACAAAGAAAACAAACAGACAAACAAAAAACCAGGGAAAAACAATACCTATGCCTCACAGTCTTGATGTAAAGATGATATATGATTTAATCCATGTAAAATATTTTCTAAAGTGCCACATAGAAAATGCTAAATAAATATTAGCTACTGAGGTTATGTGTCTATTACTGACAGTAAACTGTAAAATTATGTAATAGAGCTATTACAAATATTTTATAGCCAGACCACAGACAAGATATATACTATGATTCTTAAAAACCACTTCAACAAATAAAATACATAATGAAGATCTTAACTGTACACAGGGAGGAGGTGGTATAACGGGGTGTATACGTAACCACTTAGGTTGTCCTGAAGCAGTTTTACATTATAACATGCAATAATATTTAAATATGAGTACTGAAGGCTAACAATCATCAGTTGGAATGGCAATAAAGAAATACAGAGGTTTTCTGATATTCAACTATCCTCAAGTCCCACTAGTTGTGTATTTTAAACTTCCTCTCATACTTCTCACCATCCCTACTGCAAGGGCCTTAAAGCAGACTCTCATTTCTTGCCTTCTAACTGGTCTTTCTTCCCTTTTATCCAGTAATGTGGCCATGAGTTAAGATCAGTTGTAAGGTTTAGCCAATGTAATTTGCTACTATAATAAAGTTCAAGATGGGATGCTTTACTATTAAAAAAAATTATAATTCAAATTTATTTCTATAAAAAAGTCATCACGCATTTGCGCTATGTTTTCTTAACTGGCAAAGAATTCCAAGTAGAGAACAGCAAAGTTTGATAACAAAAGAGCATACAAGTTCTTTATTCTGTAACATCAAAAATCCTGAGAAGACAATTCCTAGATTATGAGTCTAACAAAACTGTTATATGTCACTATACACTTGGTATATCCAGATCAGAACATCTAAACTATATATTCTTAGTGAAAATACCTGGATCAATACTCATTTAAGTTTTATAGCCAAATGTTATATATAGTATTTTAAAGACATGAGAAAGTCAAGGTTGCTTGGTGAGACAGATAATCATAATTATGCATTGATTTTATAGAATATTTAAGAATTGTTTAACACAGTTATTACTAGACACCATAAAGGTGTATAAAACGTAACATGTAAACATTTCCTTGATCTTTGCCAAATGTACAGTAAGTCAATCAAGTTGTCTCAGTTATCTACTGGAATGCAAACACATTCTAGCCTATAGTAATACTGCATATGCTAACAAAATCAAACTTTGGGGAGCACAGATAAGAACTTTCAAGTGTTGCTTCTACTTATTGCTTATTATACATAATGAGAATAAAAATTCTGGCATGCCAGGGGTCTACTTAAGGGCCTTTACAGACTTCTCAAATAAAGGAGTGGGGAAAAGCATCTTAGTGTTTTTGTTAACAAAAAAACCTTGTGCAAATAGGTCTTGTACGAAAGAACAAGGCCTCTGCTGGGGGCCTCAAAGTGCTCTCTCACACAAATGATAGCAACATAGGAATGAAAAGTTGGTGTGTGTGTGGGGGGGGGGGGACAGAAAAAGGGAAAGAGAAACTGTTCACCAAATAAATATGAATAGCAATCAGACCAACTTCAGCCATGATGCCAAGAGTAAGGAATCACTAAGTCAGGTGCACAGACATAAAAGCCCATCAGCTGGATAGACCCAAGCTGCTAAACCGCTAGATCCAGTTCCCCTGCCTTTAAAGCACTTTTACCAGCCTTACCTGGGGGAAAACCTAAGGTACCTCAGGATTCTAAGAAAAGGGTGGGTCATGGGGAAAAAACCAGGATTTCAAGACTGTGATTGTTAAGACATATGTCCTTAATATTAATCTTTTGTCCATGTATGGACCAGAAAACTTGTTTTTAATAGGCAAGGTAATTTATAAATGAACAAAATATTTTCTGAATAGGTCCACAATATTGATGGGTGTATACATTTAAAAAGGCACTTTAGAATTTATTTTTGTTAACTTTAGGCAAACTATTTTGTCAGACAACTGCAGTGTTTAGGTCTGTATACCAAAATAAATAGGTTAAAATACTTTGTCATTTTTCTGCCTGCAGGTAATACTCTACTGCAATTTACTAACTAGGGCATTTTTAAATTAAGAAATATCACTAAAGCAGAGACTTCATTAAGAGGTTAGACAAACGTAAGGAGTTTTTCAATCTTAAAACATGCAGCCTGTTTCTGGAATTCCATAAATATAATTAAGGAAGTCTTACCAAAAATTGTTTCTCTGGTAGCATATATGTGTAAGTATTTTCTCTGAAGCTTTCGTGTTTGGGAAAGAAACAACAGAAGTTATTGAAATGGTGAAGGACATTTTCGAAATACTTGATAGACTCACTTATGAAAAGTCAGACAGATATGAATAGTTGAGGAAAAAAAGGTATTTTTTTTTAGGTACATAAAAGGGATCTTCAAAAATTCACTGAAAGAGGCATATTATCTTTTAATTGCATTTTTCCCTTAACTTTTTGGAGTACCCTCATATAGGGTTTCTGATGCAGGAAAAATTAACAGGTTGTTATTATTTTGAATGCTAAAGCAAAATCAAGATTAATAATACTAAAAAACAGAAAATATCAGCCAACAACTTATATAAACACAGAAGCAAGGAAGGAAGCTCTGCTACACAGCCCAAGATGCAGTTGTACAGTCTTCACTTTAATTTAAGGTAAACAATAAGACATTAGACTGAGGACTAAAAAAATCCATTATAAAAACAAAATATGCTCGGGCTGGCCCGGTGGCGCACTGGAGAGTATGCCGCTTGCGAGCACAGCGGCGCTCCTGCCGAGGGTTCGGATCCCATGTGGAGACCGGTTCCTGCTCACTGGCTGAGCGCGGTGCGGGCGCAACACCGAGGGTTGCGATTCTGTTGCCGGTCCCCAGTACGGGCGTGACACCGAGGGTTGCGATCCCGTTACCGGTCAGTAAAAAAGATAAAAAGGAAAAAAAAAAAAAATATGCTGAGGAACTGTGGTAGGTCAAAATAAAGGTAAATTTCCCCCATGAACTACTATTTTCTTTGTTCCCCTTTGCAGCAAATCTAAAAGCTGTCAATTTGTTGTCTCCAATTTCGCTCCACTCTGATCAGGCTTTTTCTTAACTGCCCTATTTATCAAAGCCACCAAAGGTCCCCAGTTGTTACATTCAATGGTTAACAGCTCTCAAACATCATCTTAAATGACAATAACATCTGATAGTTCATCACTCACTCCTTCCTAGATACTGTATATTTGCTTCATCTGGATTTCAGGACACTACATTTTCTTAGTCACTCCTTCTAAGTTCTATGCTGGTTCTTCTTTTTCTGATCTCTTTTACTAAAGTCTCCAGAGATTAGTACCTGATCCTGAAGTCCAGATTTATTAAAATTAGTAATTTTTATTGCTTCTGGAACATTCTTAAGTGAAACTGACATTTTTTTCATTACAAGTGCCTCTTGGTAGACTTATGCAGTTGATACAATAACTAGATAATGTATAATTTGATCAAAGTATTTAAAAGTACATTTCATATTGTTTATGTCTCTATCTACGGATATAGTGTTATCAGAGATACAGCTAAAATTAAGTTATATTTACATCCTTTTTGCAGGCTGCCATGATAATGCCTCCATAACTCAATTAACCAAACCAATGACTTTACAAACTCTGAATATTAACTCTGGCAAAAGCATAATGGGACCAAAGGGTGTCTTAAAGAAAGCACGAGTTATGCATGTGAACATGATGCCCAGACCTCATGCCCAGTACTGGTCTGTTTCAAATGTTCTTGCTTTAACAATACAGCTACTGGGCTATCAAAAATCTTTCTGAGATCCTGATAAACACATACTTGAATATATACAACTTTAATTATCAGCAAACCCACCCAAAGGCTCCATATTCAGAAAACCCTTGTCTAAAACTAAATACCACAGTGAAAGGCTACTGTTGGTTCCTTTAAAATATACTGAGCTTAATCCAAAGAACACTTGTATGTTAAGCAGCCCAGGCACAAGAGATCACTCTCCTTTTCCTAATGTGGTTATCATAAAAGTGAAAAATAAATTTCATAGCTTTCAATTTACATAATTCTATCAGGATAAAAAATAAGTCTAACGGGCCGAGCCCGTGGCACACTCGGGAGAGTGCGGCGCTGGGAGCGCAGCAGCGCTCCCGCCTGGGGTTTGGATCCTATATGGGGATGGCCGGTCACCAGCTCACTGGCTGAGCGCGGTGCGGCCGGTCTCAAAAAAAAAAAAAAAAAGTCTAATATTTTATGACGAGCCTAAAAAAGCAACTATGATGTATAAAGAATTAGACATCTTCAATTAATAAGAACAAAGTTACCAACACAACCTGCTTTGCATTTCCACAATGCTTAGCACACAGTAGACTTCCAAAATACTCCACAGAATTGAATTTATATAGAGAGCTGGCAGGATCTTTCAAGACTATTTATCCCTCATTTTACATGTATGAAAAGCTGTTTGGCCTTGAGTAAGTCAATTTTTTACACCTCAGTATTTTTCCATATCTTGAAGGGGCTGATCCATATGGGGACCTTTACCATCCTTCCTAGTTCTTTTTTTTTTTTTTTTTTGTCTTTTTCTGTGTCCAGCAATGGATCGCAACCCTCAGCGCCGCCCTAGAAACCGGACCGGGACCAGCAACGGGATCGCAACCCTCGGTGCCGCTCCCGCGTCTCGCTCAGCCAGTGAGCGGGAACCGGTCTGCATGTGGGATCCGAACCCTCGGCGGGAGCGCCGCCACACTTCCCAAGCGGCGCACTATAGCAGTGCGCCACCGGGCCGGCCCGTCCTTCCTAGTTCTAATGCAACTACATATAAACATAAAATCAAGATGAGATGCAAAGGAAGGGAATTACAAAGATGACCACCTATCTTGCACCAGATCCTACATACCAGTATATCATTTAATACTCTAAATAACCTGCACATTAGACTTTTTTTTTTTGGGGGGGGGGCGGAGCACCAAACTATAAGTTTAGATGCTACAAAAACCCTCCGTTCCTGTTCTTAAAAAAACCAGAAGGGCATAAATTTATTGTTGTAAATTTATTATTACTGTTATTATTTGTTAATAATAACAAAGTGACTGATGTGCCTAAAGCAAACTGGAAAGTTAGTGCAAACAAGCTAATATTTATTTTAAATATAAGTTGTACAGTACTTTAATGATTAAACTTGATATATGAATCCTGAATGCAGAGTAATAGAAATGTTATGTGCTAGAGAAAGGCCTTAGAGTTCACATAAATGAGATCTCATTTCACAGATGAAGCAACTAAAATCAAAGGATTTGTCCACTTTCCACCCAAATTAAAATAGTGGCCAGAACTAGATTTATGGTCTCCTATCTTTCACGGGTTACCATAAGATCTAATTACATGAGGGAATCCAATTATTTACATAACAAGACATCTTTACTCTTCAAAAACCTCCACATAGCTACTGAATTTTAAAAAACGATTTAATTTGCCTGATTATTGGCAGTAAACATTTCAGAAATATGTAGAGCAAACTACCAAAATTGGGTCTCACGGATTAATAGAAAATACTGTCTTTGCACCAGAGGAGTGGCTTGGCCATAATCAGTGTACAATGAATTTTTGTTGAATAAATCTTGCCCACCTAAGTACGTACTTTATCATTGGCGATAGAGTCCTTATGTCCAACTAAAAGCAAGAAACCGTGAATAGAATAGTATTTAAGTGGTCAACATAAAAACAAACTGTAGGGTTTAAGGGGATGCTACTTTATATGGTTATATAGGGGATGCTATTTTATACGGTTAAAAGAGTCTCAGCATAAT
Organism: Galeopterus variegatus; assembly: GCF_000696425.1. Taxonomy (NCBI): domain Eukaryota; kingdom Metazoa; phylum Chordata; class Mammalia; order Dermoptera; family Cynocephalidae; genus Galeopterus; species Galeopterus variegatus. Next base: position 246,675 of record NW_007726222.1, on the reverse strand, counting down.
TTACTGTAGACATTTTTGATAAGAAACTGTAATCCTACAGATAAGAAGTAACTCTTAAAATTTCTGATTCTCGAAATAATTTGAAAGGAACAAATCTAAAGAAAAGGCTAAACTGGTGAGCAAAATAGCTGTAGCACGCATGCTTGCAATCGGGGTACTAAGACTTCAGGCTCAGTCTTAATCTTGTACACATAGTAACTACCGTCAAAGAATCTGACCTCTCCCCGCCTCCACTTTCTCCTTTAAACTGCGGATGTGAAGAGGATTGGTTTACATGTCCGACCCCAAAGGCACTGCGGTTTGCACCATATCACGCAACCTGGAAAAAGCTCGGCAAGGAGACTTTCCAAGTGCTAGAGGCACCCTACACCCGAGTCTTCCCTGCTCGTGCCCGAAGCCCCCCTGAGCACCCACGGCGGCAGGGCCGCGCCCGGAAACCAGCCGCCCGAGGTCCAAGGCAGGGCGCCCGCGACGAAAGGCCGGCCCGCCCGCGCGGCGAGCGCGGACCT